>NW_007577847.1:643721-653763 GCF_000690725.1 Stegastes partitus | reverse complement strand
TAATCTTACATAAAAGCACAACAACCCATTGCCTGTTCACTGCAGTGCAAGAAATTCAGAGAGGACTTGGCTGGGACTAGTCTGACATCTACTGGCAGGAAATCAGCAGTGCACGGTACCCATACAGGTCCACCGTTATGTGATGAATAGAAGAACGAGGATGTAAAGCTTAATAATATGAGTTTATATGCCTATTCTAACATCTTATATCGACAATTCATGCGTTTAACAACGTGTAAGACACATCAAAAATTTCCATCGGTTCCTCAATCTAAGCTGACGAAAAGGCACTGGGTCACTAATGAATGATTAACATTTATTGGTCACTCATTTCAGTAATACCCTCAGTTGGTTTCGTGCCGTCACCTGCTGGTGTAGTTTAATCTTTCATATAGTCAAATGATCAGGAGTCATTGTTTTTCCCTGACGTCCCTCTTGGTCATCGCTGTGGCCTGCGATTGGTCGCTGCGAGCAACGGCCAGCTCCTCAGCCAATCAGGTGGCTCCGCTGCCCCTCCGGCACTCCCCGAGCCCTTCGACACGACGTCACGTCCAAGCGAACGCGACACGCACTGAGTTTCAGTGGAAGGGTCGCATATTGCGGTACAAAATAGTCCCAAACACCGAAGAGCGACGGAGTTCCCTGGCCCCGCAGACGTCGCCGCTATTTACTAAACACCGGGATAGCGTTTGTTTTAAAGGTAGGCGGTGCAGACGGGTCCGTAACTTTTTTGTGTTAATGTGATAATGAGCATAGTCACTGTGAAGTTCGGGGGGAGGGAAGCCGAACGTTGGTGGACCGGTTGTGGCCTGCAGGTGCTTCTTAGGTTTGGTTTATTTTAACGGTTGCGTATTTCTGCCATTTTTATCATCTTCGCCTAATTATTCTTGTGCTTATTAATATCAGCACTAATATTAGCAGGTTGATTGTACTAACAAAAGCCCATATTTAGCTAACAACAAAGTAGCGCTAGCTTAAAATCAGTTTTCTGTTGTGAGGCTAAACGTCCCTCAGGTTTGTAGGATTCCTGTACTGGAAAAATACTAAATATTTTCTTCTATCAGATGTCTTCACTTAGCTTTTGTTTGCCCTAAGTGGCTGTTTGTGTGAGCTAACTTGTGGTTCTGGTTTCTTTCTAATTGGGTCCAATGGGGTGTCTTCACCTACTCCCAGCCTTATCTCGTGATGTCTCTAGACATGGAGCTGCCAGGCTACAGAGCTGCTTTGTCACACGGATAACTCAGCTTGTGTGCACATAGTTTCGATATAATGAGCCTCTTTCAGCTTAAACCCAGTCAGTAGAAACCTGATTTTATTGCTGCCCTGTAGGTCATCATTTTAGGGACTAAAACTGAGTGTTTATTGTGTGAACAGGTAATCCTACTCCTGGACACGTTGCTTTAACGTTGACAAAACTGGTACATTGCCTGCGTAAATTTCAATTTGAATAAGTAAAATAGGAGTTTTTTTAAATTCATATTTGTCCTCCCAGTATCCTGTCAGGTCATTGTACGTGTAATTTATTATCAGGATATTAGCATTTGTATGTTAACAATGGGGGGAACTTCTACTGGACTTCTTTGACCAACGTGATTTGCATGGCAATTGCGTGTTCTTTAGTACATTGTGCCCTTATGTGTCTATTATGTAACATGCATCTATCTATCTATCTATCTATCTATCTATCTATCTATCTATCTATCTATCTGACAAAACATGTACACTACCTGTCTAAATTTCTATCCGAATAAATAAAATAGAAGCTTCTTTGTTCATATTTGTTTTCCCAGTATTCTGTCAGGTCATTATACATGTAATTTCAGGATATTTGTAGGTTAACAATGGCTATTGTATTACTAGGGGGGACTTCTACAGCACATAACTTAAAAATGACAAAACTGGTGCATTGCCTGTGAACATTTCTATGCTGGTGAATAGAAGCTTCTTTGTTCATATTTGTTCTCCCAGTATCCTGTCAGGTCATATAGTTTATAATCAAGACAGTGGCATTACAAGCTTCAAGATGGCTATTGTGATAATAGCGAGTACTTCTACTGGACATATTACTTTAAAGCTGACAAAACAAGTACATTGCCTGCGTAAATTTCTATCTGAATACAGTTAATTTCTTTGTTCGCGTTTGTTTTCCCAGTATACTGTCAGGTCATTGGACTTAGAACTTATTATCAGGATAAATTTGGCATTTATACCGTGGCAACCGCAGTGTTAAACTATATAAAGGGTAATTTAGATTTGAATTTCCTTAGTCAACAGCAATAATGCTTTGATTGAGGTTTAGAACTTCCACCCAGCTGTGTTTTTCTTTTTCAAAATAATAGATGGTTAAATGCTGCTATTATAATAACACATTAGTTTGTGAACTGACAATGCCTGTTTTTTTTTCTTTGTCAGTATCGGCTGTGCTTTTAAGTTTAGAGGGACCTAATGGATTGAGAAAGGTCTCAGGTGACCTGTTCATGTGTGTGCCTGTATGTGATATTATCATCACGATATTGTTGTGGAAACACTGGCTGAGCTCACTCGCTTCTTTCTGCGGTTCAACAGGGGAAAAACAAATGACACGCAGGAAAACTGACATACGGCCACGAAGCCAAGACACACCGAGCGAGCCTACATACGTGTCAACATGCGTCAAGAGCTGTGAATCGTTTATCGTCAAAACCTAATCTGAAAGCAAAGTCTAGGGTGCGTTTATGTGGGCACAATAAAAGTACAGCAACCTCCTAAGTGAGTGTTGATGGTATAGGTAGACATCCTTAGTGGTGTCAGATTGCTCATTATTTGTAAAGTCCCTTTGAAAGAAACCCCTTTCTTAGCCTTCAGTCAGTAATCTAACACTATAGACGAAGCCTAACTTTTAACAGGGAGAAAGAGCGCTCTAATAATAGACCTGTTTCTCATCAGGCATTCTGGTAGTCATAGCACAGTGAGGACAGGTGCAATGAAAACATTAAAACCGCCTGTATTCCATTAGGTGAGCCAGTTCCAGGGTTGCGGTATTGTGCGCGCTGGCTTACAGGCGTGACAAAAACAAATCACCAGGGATCGTTCAGTTCCTCCTGGAGCACAGTAACCATAGTTACAGAGGCCGTGTCATCTGTCAGTAGCTTTAAGAGCACATTCAGGTGGGGAAATGTCCAGGTGAAAATGTCATTTGGAAAAACACCACACAGAGAAGCTTATTTGTGCATTAACAGTTGTATTACTTCCATTTCCTCCGTGGCTTGTTTAATCTTAACAGTCTCACAGTATTTAGAAATTAGTAGAAATGTACTTTCTTATCCTCAGGTATTACAATACCCAAGAGCCACGAATAAACCTGCTACAAATGTAATTAAGCAATTAGAGATACTTTGAATTCAATAAATTCAACATAATTTTTTAGATAACAAGTACAGATACAGGAATTAGCGAGTGCAATTGTGCTTACAAGTTGAGCTAAAACTCTAGATGCAATTCAGCTCGCAGTTCCAGCGACTGTTTTTATTTTAGACCGAAGATTGGACGTGGATGGAGAGGATGAGCAGTAAGGATGTTTGCAGTGTAAATGAACAACATGACAAAGGAACCCTGTGAGGCCAAGCACAGTTGCTGTTCTCCATCTGGCCCACTTTCCGTTGTTATGGTTGTTCTGCATGAGCAAATCCAATGATGAAGGCTAGCATGGGGGTTTGTGATGGGCCCGGATCTACTTTATCAGAAGCCATTAGTGTGTTTGGGAAATGTACTTCCTTCTCACGAGGAGTAGAGTGGAATAATAACTTGTAGATACTAATACTAATCATGAACAATATCTCTGCTACGTGGCTGGATGTCAGTTTGCACGTGTCATTTGTTTTACCACAGTAATCAGTGAGTGATGCTTTCAGAATGAACTAAAGATTAAAAAGCAGTGACTGTATAGACAACAGTATTAAAAGTAATGGTGTCTCGATTCTTATTTCTGCTAGTTTCTCACAACATGAATGTGTGATCTAGTACGTCACGTTTGTTTGTTTCTGAGTGAGAAGGAAAACTAAGTGTGAAAGTACAACCGGTACAGGCCTGCGTGGCCACAGCAATCTCTTTCTCCCTTTCTCTATCCTATGGCTCATTTCATTAGCCTCACCCTTCACACAGTGGAGCTGGCTTCTCTATTTGTAAAGTCTCTGTGTGAACAGTAAGATAATAGTGCTTATCTCTGATGGAGTTGATGTGGGCTGTGAATGACCACTGAATTGTAAGACACCCTGTGCAAACATTCAAATATCGTTCTGCGCTTGTCTTTCCTGTGTGACTGTGGAGATCGTGGTTGTTTGCAGTGTGAGTCTGCAGAAGCATAAAATGGCAAAAGACAGGTTTTAGGATTAGGAGGATCAACTACATGATGTATACTTTTCTCTCTTGGGTAGTAGTTGCATAATTTTTATACCTGTCTGAAAATGGGATGTTTTATCAGGACTCAGGGGATTTGTTACCTACCTGACTCTAGAGGCTACTCAACCATCTTGAGAGGGAACTAAAAGGGAGGCAGGGTGTAAAGAGAGGGGTGAGGAGATGAAAAGGGGGAATGAATTCTAGGTGGAAAAGAGCAATGAAGCAAGTTAGGAGAGATTTGCTCAAATTTAGAGATCGGTCTTTGAGAAAGAGCCAGAGGATAATTTAACTACCCCGAAATGTCTCTACTTCTGTTTGTGTAGTAGGAAAATCACTATCTATCGAGTCATGTCGAGTAGTATTATTAAGGCCTAGATGTAAACAGATCTTTTTTCTATACTTATATATGTGACTAGTCATTTCACAGCATGTAAATGGTCTTCTTTTCTAACCTATTGAAGAGGTTAAAATGCGTATTTCTATTGTTATGTTTAGACAAAGGTTCAGTTTACCCAAGTGTGCACACAAGGTTTTTAGAGCTCTTTAACTGGTAACACATTCTCAGCCACTGAGTTAATCTACAGCCTCGTCAGGTGTGGCTTTAAAGGACAATAATCAGATAGTAGGACTTGTACACAGACACTCCTTTGTCCAGTGACTATAAAATGCCATCCTGAAATGCAGCTTTATTTCCATGACACGATGCCACACATGACAAGAGAAACAAGAGGATTAGCCATGGACATGTTAGCTGCTGGCACATCAGTTAAGGATGTAGTCAGGCGCTTGAATGTCAGCAAATCCACTATTTGTTGTCGAAGAAATTCTTTCAGACGGCATGGTATGACAGACAATTTTCCCATGAAGAACTCTCGATGGACTTTTGAATGAATGGGAACTCGTGAATTACACAATTCAGTTCCTCGAAATGTCCGGGAACAGTGGGACATTTCACAAGCCAGCGTCAACAGCCTCATTAAGGCTAAGTGACACAAATGTGTGACTCAGTGCTGACATGTGATTTCTGGTCTATGAGCACACTATCAAATTGCCTCTTATCATTTAGAATATAGTTTGCCCTTGGTTATTTCATGACATCCATTCTGTTGTAGAGATGTTAGAGCAACAGATAATTATTAGGGAGATAGAGGACAGAGTTTAAAGAAATATTACATGGTGCAGTTATATTTTTGTTTCGTATGTGTCCTTCTACTGGTATTTCTGCATAAATCAGGGCTCCAGACTCACTTTTTCCACTGGTAGCACCGGTGCGACCACCTTTCTCATTACAGGCTGTGGTAGATGCTGTTAGGTGGCTGTGGTGTGCTCGGACAGGTGTGTGACCAAAAATGATTTTGAAAAGAGTGGACTAGGGTGTTGTAATGTCAGATCTCTCTCTGCCTGCCTCCCTCCTCTTCCCTCATTTAAAAATAAAGACCACTTTACCTTTTAACACACAGCTTGTTTGAGCCACCAGGCAGATACAGACCGACAGAGCCACGGAAGTTATAAAAGTACTACTTTCCACCACTATGGTTTAACACAGTTGCTGCCTGCGGTTACAGCGACACCAATACAGCCTCGTGATCATCATGCACTCACACCAATGTGACCAGTTGAAATTTCTACTCACACACTCTCAAAAAGAGGTCACAAATGTGACCCCCTTTGGTCGCGGTCTGGAGCCCTGACAAACGCAGAAAAAAACAACGTGTGCTCATTTCAGAAATGTGATATTTGATGTTTTGTAGCTGGTTGACTAGCAAAATGTTCAATTTGTTAAACACTAATAGCAGCATAGATGAAATAGGTTTGAATCCATGTGTCTTCAGTGTGTCCACAGACAAGAAAAGTGCCAATATTTATATTATCAATCCTGTCTTTCTAATTTCCATAGTGACTGTTCAACCCCAAGATGAACTTCGAGCAGCCCCCTCCATACCCAGGCAATGGCCCAACTGCTCCAGGCTACCCAGCCCAACAAGGCTACCCACCTCAGGGTTATCCTGCACAGGGATACCCTGTGAACATGGAGCAGCCTAATCCAGCATACCCTAACTACCCTGCAGGACCAATGGGCCCTGGAGGTCCTTATCCTGGCCCAGGACAGCCTCCTTATCAGGGCTACCCTGGACAACCACAGTTTGGCTGGCAGGGTGGACCCCCTCCTGGACCTATGTATGGAGAGCCTCCTAAGAACACAGGTGAGTGGTCACACTCAACACGTATGGGTGGAAAATGTTGTAGTATTCATAGGGATGTAAGACCAGAATGGCTGGAACACCACTGACGGTATGAGAAGAGTTTTGCTGAATGACTTGTGCACTGGAAATAGGCTGCAGGGCTGCATTGACAGATTCTCCCCAGACTGCTGTGACCTGCAAGGCGAGAGTCACGTGACACAGCTGAGTTAGCACTACCACTAGTGAGCTAACCTGCTTGCATGTTTACTGTCAGGAGACCAGTAAAGCTGACTTTGTTATTTATGCTTTAAAATGTTCCAGTGGAAACAATTCAGTACGTAATGATTACTGAAAATAACATTTGTTGTCTCTCACCACAGCCGGTTTGAGCTGTGCCCTGTTATTATCCTGTTTCCTCCAGTTTGAATCACAATGTGCAACATCTAAATAGAGGTGAAAGAATTAGGAAATGCAGGTTAATTAAAAAGTTTAAAGATGTTTTTCCTTTGTCATACAGACACTCACAACATTTTCTGGAACAGTTGCACCGCATATGCACTTCTTTACCTTCTGTTAGTGTTGAGAATTAATCTATCAGCTTCCTCCATTGGTTAAGTGACCTTTGCTTTGCAGATTCTAGCAGTTGGTTAAGCCTTTTTTTTTATCAGGCCTTTTTCCCTGA
This sequence comes from Stegastes partitus, assembly GCF_000690725.1. Classification (NCBI taxonomy): domain Eukaryota; kingdom Metazoa; phylum Chordata; class Actinopteri; family Pomacentridae; genus Stegastes; species Stegastes partitus. Next base: position 646,521 of record NW_007577847.1, on the reverse strand, counting down.
TGTAATTTGATAAGTCACAGTAGGAGAAGCTCAGGTAAATAATAAAACTAATGAGACTCACTTCCATTTAGCTGCTTAGGTTTCGGAAAATCCTTACAATCCTCACAGCTGGAGCGAAGATATTTTGCATCTTGCTTGAAAAACAACCTAATTAATGGTTTATTAAAGTAGCTGTTATTGAGTCTAATCAGTTCACCGGTAAATTGTTGCAGCTCTGTCTGGAACTGGAAAATGTTCAAACTTTTATTATACAGAATAAGCAATTAAGGATTCAAAAGTGTGAAGTCAAGCCAGGTTTAAGATAAAAGGTGTGTAAATGCAGCAGCAACTCCCAACTGAGCATCCAATAAACTGTAGCACAAGCTGTGAAACACACAACAACAAAAAAAACCTCACCACATTGTAAAATATTCAAAATGAATATGCAAAGAGAACAGCCTTTTGCAGAGAACGTAGTTAACACCTTGATGTTTAAAAGCAGGCGGCGAGGTGTTACTGCTCTTGTAGCTGACTTAAGATAAGCTTCTCCTGGTTTGATCAAAGGTAAATGTTCTGCTGTGAGATTCTTGCTGAGTCATTTTGATAGCGCTGTTTATTTTTTTAAATATTAGCCAATCATTAATCACTTCTTTGTTGTTTTTTTTTGTTTTTTTTTTTTGCTATCAGTATTCACGTTGATGGTTAGGTATGGTCATGGAGAGCTGCCTTCACTTTGTCTACTGACCAGGATCAGGTCACCTTGGTAACATGTCACACAGTCTGTTAAGAGCTGGATGAGTGTTTGCCTCCACATGAATGATTAATGGCAACACGAGGAAGGGGAGATGCATTCATTCAGGCCTGTTGTTTGACTTGTGTTTTGTTCTGTTGGCTGGAACAGCTGTTAAACCTCACGTATGGGTAGCAGATGTTTAATTTAGATGCATCGACTAGAGGTGATATAAAGCCACTGCTAGACATGTTAAGTAAAAGGAGATGTCTTGTTTGGGCATGGAGGAATGTAGTCCTAAAAGATCTCATTTTATCTGCCCAGTGATACCTCTAAGCAGCGCTAATGCTACTCAACTGTAATGCTGTCTGATCATGGCTCTGGGCTGCCATGGTATTACCATGGAGATGTGCCTCCCATGATGAACGTAATTAGAGGAAAATCATATCAGCCGCGGTTACACTTGAACTCACTGCTGAGAGAGTTGACAGTGTAATTCCCGGAATTATCTCTGGTTTGGTGCAATTTAAGGCAAAGAAATCGCTAATTGCGTTCTTGAAATTTATCTTCCATTCTTTTGCCCTCTCGTCTCTCTCATCTCGTTAACCCTCCCAAACTCTTTTCTTCTCCGGTCTCTGCAGTGTATGTGGTGGAAGACAGGAGAAGGGACGACACAGGAGACACATGCCTGACAGCCTGCTGGACAGCTCTGTGTTGCTGCTGTCTCTGGGACATGCTGACATAACGCTATTCCCCAACTGTTCACCCCCATTACCCTCTTGCCCCCATTTCTGTGCCTCAAACCCCATCGCCTCTCTCCCCCTGTCTGCCTTACTACCCTCCCATTTCCTCTACAAGTCCTGTACTCGTCCGTAAATGAAAGCCTTGATCCCGTATGGAAGCCTCTTCCCAGAGCCACTCACTCTACCTTGATGTGAAGCCCCTCAGCACTGACTGACTGACCTGTTCAGGGTTACGCTGTTGCAGCTTGTAACTGAGCTTCTAAACATAACCTGAATCTCAGGCTCTACACTGAAATTGTGCACCAACACATAACACACACACACGCACGCACATACACACACGCACACACACACACACACACACACACACACACACACGCACACAGTACACTTGGATCTCAGGCTCATCTGGCGTGATGCTCTTTGGCACTTTATGATCATTACCTCTGTAAGATAACACTCCTGCCTGCCCCCCTCAACCATCCACAGCCCTCCTTAACCCTCCCCTCAGCTATGCTCTCTACAATGCCCAAGGACTGCCCCTTATTTCTGGACCCCCCCCCCCCTTCACTCAAAGGCCACCAAGACCCTGGCTGCTAATGAGCCACGGGGTGCTCTTAAGACGCTGATGCTTGAAATGTATCCCTTTAATTTGCACACAAGTTGTTTTTGCAAATGTCTGTTTTCAGGTGGAATCATACGACAATAAATGGAATGCATTTTTAAAGATGACGGTGATTTATGTTTGATTACTGTTAACTCTTGATGGCCGCGATGTCTGTGTTTTTTTTTTTCTTGCTTACCCTGATGTGAAAAAAATGATTCTAATATTATTTTTATTATATACCTTGGAAATAAAACTGAAAATGTGAAAAAAAAAGAAAGAATAAAGGTTGTGATTGCTAAACATACGAAACCAATTTACCCATTAGATGCATTTTGCTTTAGATGAGTCTTGCATTAAAATAATTTATTGCCATAAGGAGAGACTTTGTCGTTTATGTGGTGGATTGCAGCAGTATTGATGTATGTGTGTGTGTTTGTGTGAGTTTACAGCGGAGTATAGATCAGTACTCTGGAGCTGTTGGAGCCTGGCCGGATCCGTTCATCTATTTTTAACACGGCTGCTAGTGCGGGATTTTAGTTGCAACATGTCTGCCTGCAGGATGTGTTGACGCTTTCACATTTGTGAAACTGAAGCATAAGAGGAACAATTTCAATCAAAACTGGGAGTGTGCATTACAGGAAGTCTCATGAAAGTACATTTACTGAAGCACTGCGTAGTTTTGAGGTACAAGTACAATCATAATTAAAGCCGCAAGCGGCGATGGACGGGTCCTCGCCCTAC
>NW_007577847.1:624392-626507 GCF_000690725.1 Stegastes partitus | reverse complement strand
GGCACATTATGTATTTTGGCCTCACCATATCTGTGCATAGGTTAAGTTAGACAGCTAAATAGTGTCTGTGAAGATTCTCAGTCATCCAAGCCATGGTTATGCTCGTAGTTTTGGACTTGCTTGAGTTTCTTGAAGACGTTTCACCTCTCATCCAGGAGGCGTCATCAGTTCTGACTAGTTAGGCGTTCCAGATACTTACATCCTTAAGGAGCCATTAAAACTCCTCTTCAAGAAAAGTCTTCAAGAGACTCAAGCAAGTCCAGTTGTTACTACGAGAACAACTAAATAGTATGTTAAACAGATCAGATCAACCTCACCCTGACCAGTTACAGCATTCCAATATTGCACAACACTGACACCAGCCACTAACAAGTGATTCTACATCTGGAACTTTTAAGTACTTTCTGTTATTCTTGTGTGAACACAGAACTTTCCTTGTAATGGTGGTGTGGTGTTCCTTCTTCTGCTTCAACTCGTAACAAGTTATTTCATGTGGCCACTTGGGGGCAGTGGAAACAAGCCGTGAACACAGAATTCACAGATTATCTCTTAAACTGCTGTGGCACATTGAAAGAACAACCTGGACTCCTGCTTGTGATCTGAGTCCAATACTCACTTGTCTCTCAGCTGTTTTTGGTCTTCATCCAGCTCCAGCGGTGGAAGAAATATCCTTCACTTCAGAAAAAGCACCAATACAGTAATGGTAAAAAAAATATTCCATGACAAGTACAAATACTGCATGAAAAGTCCCGCTTAGGTAAAAGTGCACAAGCCCGAGCAGTAAAATGTAGTTAAATATTAAAGTAAAAGCACTTGTTTGTTTGTTTGTTTGTTCCCTCTGACAGCTAGTTTGAATGACTTTATATCTGAGGACAGGAGACGACTCAGTAAAGTTGTTTAATGAGTTCTTATCCACATATAGTTCAATTCATTTAAACATTTATTGAAACGAAACCATGTGAGGAGTTTAAAGGTGGCGATTTTATATTTGGACGAGCTGTTGACAACTTATTGACGTCGAAATGTGATCCTCAGCACAAACTGTTCTTTGTAAAACATTCATCCGAAAAGGTTGCCAACCGCTGGTTTAATCATAAACAGCGTATTCTATTTTTAAAGCTCATTATGTTATCCATTGTGTAACATCTTTGTTTAACTACAGCGAGCTGGAAAATAAATGTGGTGGGGTAGAAAGTACAACAGTTCCCTCTTACATGTAGCACAGTGGAACAAGGCAGTGCTGTAATATGGAAATACTTATCTCACAATTGTACAGTACTTGAGTAGATATAGTTTATTGTTTTCCACCGTCTGGCTCTTTAGCTGTGAAGTGTTTCTCTGTATCAGGTCTGTTCTTACCAATGTGTGGCACTGTGAGTATAAAAGACAGCCTTTTCAAAAAGAAAAGTTTCCTGCGGTGGCCAAAGCGAACAAAAACCGAAAAGTTGCAGACTGAACGACCAAAACAATCAGTTTACACAGTGAAGAGAGTTACTGGGAACCGCAGTCTAACAATAAACCTCTTTTCACTGACTTGTCATTAGGGAGAAACGCGAGGCCGAATCAAATTTCATTAACAATCGTTTACATGATGTGCCCCAGTGAGCCAGACAGCACAATGGGCCTTTTTTCCACGGCAGACATTTTGACTTGTCGCAGCAGGAAAAGCACAAGTGGAATTAATCATGTCAACAGCGTCTGAGTTTACTTTTTGTGTCCGGGTAAAACACGGCAGCGAGCCAGCATCCACCTGCCCTAAGTGGGATGCAGCCATCGTGCGCTTTCTGTTATGAAATGTCTAAATGTGTGGCGTGAAAAAGCTCTATAGCAGAGCTCAGCTAAATGGCTTTCACAGGTTTTTAATGTTAGCAATTTCACCTGTGCTTCTCCTGCGTATACACCGATCAATCACGACATTAAAACCAGACAGGGGGAGTCAGTAACATTAATCATCAAGATGCAGCGCTCTGCTGGGAAACCTGGGGTGCAGGCGTTCGTGTGGATGTTACTTTGACATACGAGGTGCGTCAGAAAAGTTTCAGGACTGGTGTCACAAAAGATATATTTCAAACCCAAAGACGATCAACCAGCACGCCTACAAAGAGATCCTGCGGC
>NW_007577847.1:585348-623757 GCF_000690725.1 Stegastes partitus | reverse complement strand
GTGGTCCCGTGTCCATGCCGACGCAATATTCTGGTTTTCATGCTGATGTGAATTCCACTTTGGAACTCCTTTCACATGGTAATCACTTAGTCAGTTGTTAAAACAAAATATTCATTACAGCGTGGATGATACTGCTGAAAGTTCGTTTCGTATTCAATTAAACAGAGTAAAATAACACCAGAAAATCCCACGTATCTGCGAGCACTTTACAGTTACTGGGGGGGTGTAAATTTATTTCACTGTGGCACATGATTGTCAGTATCAGTATCTGTGAGAGGTAAATGAAAGCTGTGTATTGTTGTTTACTGATATGTTTTGTTTTGTCTTTCAAACAAAATGAGCAAAAAATGTTCCTTATCAAGTGAGAGTGACGCATAATTAACGACGAAAAAAAATCCTGCCCGTTTTAATTAATGGAGCTTTCCAGCAAAAGATCGCTTTGACACGCACTCGAATGTGTGCCGGTAATGTAAAAAAAATAACATCAGCAGCTTTCAAACACACACAAAAATGATAAAAGTGAACTACACGTTGCTCAGTTGAAGTAAACAATTATGTTTTATTGATAAGGTTCTCAGAAGAGTCTCGTTTCAGTGAATGTATAAGAATCATCGTTCGATAATACTGATTTGGTACATTATGACATCCAGCACGAGTCTCTTCACAGTGAGAGGGATCCATTACTGCTACTGCTGTTGGGATCTAGGACAGAAATATCTCTGCTTCCAAACAAAAAAACAGTCAAAAACAACAAACTGGGGATTGATTTTTGTAGATATGGAGTATTAGAGTGCCACAAAACTCTAGAGTAGTAAGACCAGCTAAAGATTTTGCACATTACAAGCCACTTCCTCTTAGAAATATAAAACTTGATATTCTGAACAATATTCTACTGTGCTGCATAAAGGTAGGTCTATACACTGTACATCGAAATATATTTCGAAAAAACAGATTTCACAGTTTTAAAGACTTTATTTAAAGTATAAACTGTTTTTTTTTGTTTGTTTTTTTTAAAACACTTTATTACATAAATTATTCTTTTCGAGAGTGACTATTATTTGCCCTGGCAGCAAACTGAAATTAATACAAAAACAAAATGAACATTTATTACATATTTTACAAAAGAAAATAAACTCATCCATTAATGTTCATTTCGAATAGAACTGGTGACTCATTCATGATTGTCATATAGTACTAAGAATAAATAAATAAAAAAGAATAAAATAAAATAAATACTAACTTAGCATGTTTTTTTTCCGGACTCTGTGAGTGTTGTGTTTGATCGTTCTGTACAGAAGTGCCTTGGTGAAAGTCTCACAATTCTACCGCGACTGAAACGTACAAAACTACGGCATCTACAGTATACGCAACATCCTGAAATTTAGTGTAGTCTGACACATATGTAGTAATATGATTCTTCTCCCCATTTCAAAATAAACAATGCTGTGTGATACCACTGTCCACAAATATAGCCATCACTTCTTTTTTGAGTTTTTTTTTTTTTTCCTTTTTTTATTTAAAAAGTTCATTTTCCAGTCCGTTAACAACTTGGATTTTCAAGGATGCCGTTAGCCTGTGTGTTGCTTGGTTGGATGTGCGCCGCCTTCAGCAGCAGAGGACGGGTTCCGTGGTGGACGATGGGAGGCCTGAGACAGGGAGACGACTCAAAGTATTGGACGACCTTTAACATTACGTTGTCTGTCGTGGTTCACAATGTCCTCCTCTGGTTGCGTGGTTGTAATGGCTGCACTCTGGAGTGGCTTTGTCTCCGCTTTGGTCCCTTTTGCCTTCAGTATTTATTAGAGACAGACAAGCCGCAGATCGCAGAAGCCGCCACGGCACAACTAACTCCCCCCCCCCCACGTGATCAGTAGCTGTCGTGGTCGCTCTCAGTGTGACCCAAAAAATATGGGCGAAAATATCACTATCTTTTTTAAAAAGGGGAATCTTCTTATTCATTTAAGCAACAGTTCTCAAAGTTCTTCAGTGCTTTTTCAGTTGTTCAAAGTTTTTTCAACAACAACGAAAAAAAACAAAACAAAAAAAAAAAAGAACGTCTGACTAAACTTGAAATTTTTTGCCTGTGGCAGTAAAATTAACAATATGTTTTCTGATAAGTCATTCTTTTCAAAAGTCCCTGCAGCGTTCCGTCAATAACCCCGTTTGTTGGTTAATTCTCCATGGGTTTTTGAGAAAAGTAAGGTCGAGGAGGCGGGGTGGGAAAAAAATAGGAACAGGAACAGAATTTCGAGAAGTGAGAGTGGGAGAGAAGGAAAAGTCTGCCCTTCAAGTGAGTTCAGGTGGGCTGTTACCTCTTGCCCATCTCGTTCTGTCTGAGAAACTGGATGTTGTTGCTGCTGTCAGCCAGTTCTGGGTACTGCTCCACAGGCAGTACATAGTAGCCATCGTAGCCCTGTACTCTCCCTGTTGTTAGGAGCTGCTGTCTCTCCCCTTCCGTCCAGAGGCGACTGCCTCCCTTCCCATCTCGAGCCCGCTGCTGCTCCTTGGCCCAGCCTCCTGCCAGGGCCCTCTGCCTGGCCAGCTCCAACAGTCTTACCTTCTCTTCGTCCACCACATCCACAGCGAGGCCGTAGCGAACGCTCAGTACTAATGATGGAACCGCAAACTCCACAGTCACTCCTCTCCTCGACCGGCCGCTCACCGTCACGTTGATGCCGCTCTCCAGTGACTTGCGCCCGTTCGTCAGGCCCAGAGCCAACAGGTCGCTGTCAGCAGAGCCTACTTTCACAAAGTAGTGACAGTCCTTCCCATCCTGCGTGTAATGTGTGCCTTCCAGATACTGGGCGCCGTTGAGCACCAGAGCCACTTTGCGGCTGTCGTCACTGGCCAGCGCCGACACGCCTGCCACCACTCGGCCCTCCTTCAGCGCCAGCATCACTCCTCGGCCTATTATTGGGGTGCTGGTGCCGAACCAGTGGCCGGGTTTGTCCTTGCGCCTGCGACGCTCCTTGTTGAGCAGACGGCCTTCCAGGGCCATGAAGGCCTGGTTGTGGCGCTCTGCCGCCTGCTGCACGCCGGTGATGAGCTGCATGAGAAAGTGGAAGAAAGTTTTGTCGTTTTGCAGAAAGAAATGAGGACGTATTAACGCAGGAGAAAAGTGGAGGATGACTGAGACAATGGTGCTCTAGGACTGAACAGTTTGGGGTATTGTTTTGACAAATATTAGTATTTTTTCAATTCAATCTTCACTTTGTAATAGATTTAAAATACGATGGAGAATCACCACATGAGACGCCATCAAAAGCGTGACTGTCACACAAGGAGGCCGTGAGTCGGTAAAAGCGCCGACACGACAGTCAGACGTGCCTCACATTTTAAACCGCAGCCTTTGCACGTTGTAAATTGCATTGTTTCAACGTGCGATTTCAATTTTAAATCGATTAAATATTCAATCCCGGCGTACAGCCCATTTCATTATGAGAACAGCTATATCTTTTGCACGGCAGACTTTACCTGTCCATTCTCACAGTGCTGGGTGGCCTGCAGCTCGTACGGTGGCTCCACAAAATAGAGCGAGTGTCGAGGGAACCCAGGGATTATGTTGCTGAGCTGGAAGCCAAACATCACCAGCCAGCTCTTCACATCTACAGCAGCAGACAAGAGGGAGGGGGAAATTATATCGCTGAATGACAAAGTTAAACACAGTTGTAGCAAATGAATCATAAATTTTACTATGGGAAAAAAAAGTGTGTTTGCATCTGTGACTCATCTGGTGTTATGCAAAGCTACTGGCCACGGTTCCATCTGTAGTGCATTGTTACTAGTGGAGAATATCTCATCCATAACAATCAGTTTCTGTCTAGTTTTTAATAAGTAGGAAACGGACAGGTTGGAATACTTAATAAGCATTTGAGACGAATGCCTCACTATGAATAAAAAAGCCAATCAGTACATATCAGCCCTTTACCTGTGACGTAGTTTTTGACATCCAGCATGTCACTGAGCGGGTTGTTGTTCTTGAACATGTACAGATTAAACGGAGACGGGTCTTTTCCTATCTTGGGCCAGATGCTGTAGTCAGGTGAGGTCCAGCGTCCTGCCAAGACGTCGTAGTCTCGCTGGGTGAAGTGGACCAGCTTGGTCAAGGGGTCGTACAGCCCTCCGTGGAAACCCACCACCAGCGGGAACTCCGGGTTAGAGTCGAGGTACACTTCGCCGTAGGCTGTGTACTGCACCTGCAAGACCCAAGCAGAGGCGGTTCGCTTTTTTGTGCTTCTCTGCTCTTTGTGTCAATGTCAGATTTAGAGTCTCGCTGAAGGATGCTTTGGCTCAGCAGAGGCCAGAGGTTTTCACATATGCACTTTTCTTTTTGTCCTCACCGCTTTTTCAAATTTTTTTATTCAATCAAAAAGGAGGAATAATGCAGTTTTTGTAATACTTGAGTGATGAATATTAATTTGGTGGGATTCACAGCTGCTTTGGGTTTTACCTGTTTGATCATCTGTCCATTGCTGCTGAAGACCGCCAGCGGTGTGCCGGTGTTGTCAGAGGCTATGTAGTATTCCTCCCCGCTGCTCACCTCCATGGCAAACAGATGACCCTAATCATGAAGAAATTCAGTTTTCAGATCATCGTGAATATTCCAGGATAAAGTTTTTGCCCATTCATCCCTCAGTTAGTCTATTCTGTCATCCTCTGTCTGAAGCTTCCCACACAAGATTTCTTCACATTCTGCTGATATCTGGAAATATAAATACGACTATTGGTAGACATGACACGTCTCCGTCCTCGCACACCTACCTGCAGGTCATAGTAGAGTGATGAGATGTCAGAGCTGGAGTGATTGAAGATGTGCGTAACCCTGGTCGGATGGTTGAGGTCAGCGTAGAAGAACTGAAGGTGCTGCCCCAGGCTGTTCCTCGTGGACACCCTGCGGCCGAGCCCGTCATAGTGATACACAACGCTCCAGCCTCCGGGCCCTCTGTTGTAGGCCCGCAGGAGCTGACCTTTGGAGTTATAGTCAAAAATGTCTGAACCGCGCTGGCTGAGGAAGCCGTCTTCGTCCAGGCGGTACTGGACGTCTCCCAGGCGTGTAATGCGGTCTCGGAGGTCGTAGCGGAGTGGCAAGATCCGGGCGCTGTTTCCGGGATTGAGCAGGTGGAGGTTGCCGTTCAGGTCGTAGCTGTAGCGCCAGGTAGACCAGTCGTTCACCTGGGAGAAGCAATGAGATGCATACGTGTGTCAGGCCAACCGCTAGCAATGCACTGACAACTCAAAAGGCAGCCACAACTCAAATTAAGTGCAGTGGACACTTCAGCCTGTAAAGTGCCTCGAATTTAAGTCTCTCCACACAGAATATTCACCTTGACGCCGCTGAGCTGTCCATCTCCATCATAATCATAGCGGTACTGAGTGGTGTTGGCATAGGGCCCAATCTTGAGCTCCCTCTTCACCACCCGTCCCATGCTGTCGTACTGCACCGTCATCCAGTACATAAGGGAACGGAAGATCTCGTACTGGACCTCCTTGATGCGACCATGAGTGTCGAAATGCTTACTCAGTGTCATAACGGCTGTGGTGATTATCTGATTGATGTCGTAGTAAATGACCCCAAATTTTCCAAAGTGCTCCACCTAAAGAAGGAAAGGAAAAGATTAGGAAAAAGCTGAGTCCTCTGGCAGCTAAGAGATGCATTCAGTTACTTTGCTTTTTTAAGTTTAGCTCTTTTGTATATTGTTGCTTAAAAAACGGAGCAAGAACTCTTCACCTTTCCAGAGATCTCATCATATCGGTACAGGTCAACAGGAAGTGGCGTCTCACTGATGACTGGCTTCATGCTGGCGATGCGGAAGCTGTTGTCGTGGTAGGTGTAGTCAAACCTCGCGTTGACCATTCCCTCCTCACTGAAGCGATAGATCTGTTTGTCGATAAGCGGGCCCATTTTGCGATAGCGGATGGTGCAAGAGAAGCCCCCGCTCTGCAGGTTGACCATCTTCAGCACACCTGCCGTCTCATCGTAACCGAAAGTGACAGCAGTGCTGTCGTACACGATCTCTGACAGCTTCGCCAGCTTGCCGTATTTGTAGAGGACACGGCGGCCGGTGCCCAGGTAATGCGTGGCCTGAGGTCTGCCGTCCTCGCTGAAGTCGTGGATGATGGAGGCGTTGCTCTCTGGAGGGTTGTATGTGTTGCGGATATAGCCGACTGACACGTGTGTGAACATTGTGTGGCGAGCGACGCTGGGCATTGTGACGGCTGTGACACGACCCGAGGCGTCAAACTCAAAGACGTACTGCCTTTGGCTCTGCAGGAGCAGCACCATGGACTGGAAGCAGAGAGGAAGGTGAAATACAGATTAATACAATAGCAATAATAGCACCGGGAGTAAATTGCTCTCATCTGACAAATCTGAACCTTCATAACCATAAAAATTATATATTATTTAACTCAGTTCTACAATTTAAATCACTATACTTTCCTGCAGTTTCCTTTCTTGGTGTGATTTGACTCTTAGATGACAGTGTTGAAGACACATGTACTTACTTTGTCGAGGTAGCTGTAGCTCCAAACCTTCCCGTCCACAAAAGAACGGGACAGGATGCGCCCCTGGGGGTCAAACTCTGTCCTCTCGCTCATGCTCCCCCTCTGCAGCCCAACGAGCTGTCCGGTGGTAGAATAGGAAACATTGACCACTGCCAGGCTGCTGCTGGGCAGCCACATAGCCGGCCGACCCTGAGCATCGTACATGATGCGCAGCGTGAACTTGCGGTGGTCGTCGTAAATCTTCTCTGTGCGGGTGTTGCGATCAAAATCGATGGAGAGAAGATTGCGGCCATGAGCCTAAAGTAAAAGGAAATGTTTCTCAGTTACAGTTTAATGCAGAGATGCAGGTTTAGTAAATTACATATCTAGAATGTAAGGTACCCTTAGTTTCCTTCCGAACACGGTGATCTTGCCCTTGGTCTGCTCCTTGCGCAGACGCCACTCGATGGAGTTGAGGCCGTTGTCTGTTGGCAGGGTGATGTTCCTCCGACCAATCGTTGGACTGACAGAACCTGCCAGGATGTGGGGCTCCGTGTGGAAACTGATGCCCATCCCATTGGCGTACATCACTCTCAGTGTGCCGTTGTTGCACAGCTGATAGCTGTTTCTCACCTGGTCTGTAGGGGGAGACAGGTAGGCAGAGCGTAAGAAGAGGAGCACTCAGGACATCTGAGGTTCATCTCATTTCACTAATTTCTTGTCTTGTCTCTCCTCTGTCCTTCCGTCTGTGACCCAGAAATCAATCTTGGTGCACAATCACAAAGGACATCTTAATTCCTAAAATGCATCTTGAGGACGGAGGAGACTTGGTGGAGGAGCTATTAGTGTCCTTTTCAAACACGTGGGATTAAAGACAGAGCTGGAAAGTCCAAATAATGTCCCAAGCAGGGCTGAAAAATGCATCTATCTAATATGTATATCAATCATTATGCGGTATTTCATTGTGGTACTCTTTTGTGTGCCAAAACAGTTTATTTTTCACAGCACATCATAGGACATCTGTACATCCTCGTCACATTCTGCCACATTGTGAATCAGCTTATAAGTAAATCTATACTGTAAGTTATCCTGAACACTGTGTGGCTCATGTGACCGGTATAAAACACAGTGGCATGTTACCACAATTAAATGACGTTGCTTTAAAACAACGGTTCTAAAGGTGAGGATGCCTTTAAGGCCTGTTGCCTGGACTCCTCTCTTCTTGCCTTCTTCACGCATGTCTCCACGAGAAGAGAAGTTGAGAAAAGGAATCGAGGAGGCACAAACTGGAAAATAACATGGGAGGCTCGTCTTTGTGTTCAAATTTATAAAAGGGGGAAACAAACAGCAGCAAATCCAACTGCGGCAGTAACCTGAATTATGTGATTGGGTTCAAACAAAGTCACTGAAAAAATGCTGCGTGTCAGGAACAAAATGATCACATATTAGAAACAATTCCTATAAGAGCTGGGTCAGGGCATTGGTTTGATATGGAGGACATGGACATTGGATAGGACGTGGACACTGGGGGAGGAGGATTCATGATTCATATTGCGACTAATAGCTGCCATAACCTCCAGATTTGGAGGAAAGGCTCTGTGCTCTCCATTTTTATGACCTTTTAGCCGAGGACACACAGGATCATCCTCTCTTGAAAACGTAGACAGAGCCACATGAGAAAGATAAAGAGATTGTGGACACATTTTGGTTCCTTCAGAAGAATTGTATAATGTTACCTTCGCATTTTTTTTTCAGCCCTGCTGCATTTCTCCCCAAAAATATGACACAAGCTTTTGACTTTTTGCATTCAGCTGATGCTTTTGAGACACGACAAACTGCAACTAAAGACGGGCGCTGGCAGATCGAGGGGCCTCGCTGACAGACCCAGATGTTTACTCTAGCATTTGCCACGCGAAAATCCGAGCTTAAACCCGAACCAGTCAATCACACGCGATCTGATAGGACAGCCACTTCACGTCGACCAACATCTAATCAAAACGGGAAATTCCAAGTCATAACGGATCATGTCAGCAAGAAGCAGATCGTGGCCATGAAATGTTTACAGACCTGATTCCTCTCTGAAAAGAGAAAAAAAACTATTCTGAATGAAAGTCGTCAGGCTAAACAGACATCTCTCTACAATCTCTGTATCGCTACGATTTAATGACTCTCTCACAAGAATGGAAGCAGATAAGCCCATGCCTAATGCTGGCTCAATTATTCCTCTGATGTCTGAAAACAGACGTCCTGATCACAATGAAGTGATTTAAAGAGATAAAATTGTTTTTAGCTCATCTGGAAGACGTAATTTTTTCTATTTTTTTCATTTACAAAAGGTGAGCGGATCAGTTAGGTTTTCCTTTTGAAGTCCTGCCATAAATGACAGTAATCCATAAGGCCAATTTGTAATAAAGCTCCAGGCACATTTTAACAATGCCTCAAACAGACAAGTGAAGCTTTTTCCATTGACTTGGCAGCAACAGCCTTTAGATAAATCTTCTGTGCTCTCTCTGTCTGAACAACCTCGTAATAAAACCGAAAGCGAGGTAGAGGGAAAGAGAGAGAGAGAGAAGGGTAGAGAGAGGGAGAGGGTGAAATGAGAGCTTGAGGGCCAAGGAGAATTCACTGTGCAGGAGTTAATGAAGAGAGCGAGAAAGAGCGGAAAAGAGAGGGAGATGGTTAAGTGAGTATGTCAGCAGAGAGCTGTGCTGAAACCCACACAGTGCAGAGGAAACCTTAAATGACTTACAGCTTTGTGAACAACTCTCCTTCTACCGCAACACAGGTGGATCACTGAATATATCTACAACCTATTCTCGGGCCTTTCGGACTGTTTGCGGCGCGGCCCCGAATTCATACTTCTGTCACGCCGGCTGCACTGGTCAAGGAAAGGGAGACAATTATTCTCTGTCTTTTTCCTCCTCTCTAAACAGACCAAATAAGCTCGGGGATCATGGGAACTGGTTGAGAGCTGTATTTGTATGTCAGTGCGAGTGTGTGAGTGTGAGTGTGTGTGTGAGTGAGGAGAAAGCTTGAGGGATGAGGAGGATTCACTCTACATCAGTTAATGAATTTTGCTGTGATGATACTCAAAAGCAGGATGATCCCAGCTGGGATTAACAACTATATATTGGTAATTTTACTCCATGAGAGGAGGGGTGAGACAAGGCTGGATGGGGGGGCGAGGAAGGAAAATAATCTCCTGGAGCAGGCACATAACTGAGTAAAAATTACAACACTTTCAATTAGAGCCGGCATTCACATCACAGAGGGTGGCTGTGTTTTTGAATACTAAGATGAAGTAGCTCTTGAGTCTGTGCAAATCTCGTTAAAGCACTGATAGCATATAAACAGATCCTTTTTTTAAAAGATTACATAAAAATCCACCCAAAATAATCAATAAACAACATTTATATTGAATTTGGCTTCATGAATTTTCATGATGCTGACTTGAGCGCCGCGTTTCGTCCACCTTTGTGCCCCGCACTCTGCAATTTTACAAGTATTTAAAAATTCATGAGCGGATCATTTTCCACTGCATGCCCCCCTCCACCCCCCATCCCGGCGTGCTGAGTGTGTCTCTACCTTGCACCACGGTGTACGAGGCTTCCACAGAGGACAGGTTGGTGATGACCGTGACATCGTCGTCCCTGCTCGAGCTCTCAATGTCAATGTTGATGGAGCGCTCAATCTCGCGGTGCAGACTTGTCACCATGCCCGTGGGGTATGTCACATTGGTCAGGCGACCCTCGCTGTCGTACCTGAGGGGATGGAGGGAGCGAGGGGGTGGGAGATTGTGGTGAAGAATTGCAAGGAAGGGATGTGTTCCTGCTTGTTATTTGCTGCAACACGTGTGCGCACAACTGAGATGTGCGCCGCCAGAACGTACAGCTCATGCAACAGGGATCGGCTGCCGCTACAGAAGCTAACACTGGGGGGCAGCAGTACACTGTGTGAAATGTGAGAATAAAAAGAAGGATTTGGAGGGATAGAAGACACACATGGCCTGTATCACACACTTACTGGTAAAATGTGGTCCATCCAGTCTCGTCAGCTTTGGTGGCGAGGAGACCTGTGTTGCCACTGTAGCCCATCAGAGCCACTTCCTGGCCCAAGGCGGAGACGCTACGCAGCCCTCCAGTGGGGTCCAATCCGAGAGTCACCACTTGATTCTCGGGCAGCAGCACCAGCCTGAGCAGGCCGGCTCCTCCTCCCTGGCCCAGGCCGTCCCTCCTCACCTTGACAGTATTGTTGCAGTTATCCACCAGCATGGCCAGCTCGCCGTCAGGACCGTAGGTGAAGTTGAAAAGCGGCTCCCCGGTCACTAGGCTGATTGTCTGGATGTGAAGCCCTTCCCCGTTGAACACATACAGCTCCTGCTCTCTTGGCGACGCAACTTCGTACTGCGCAGATCCCCCGTACCCGACGCTGGAGAGGGCAGGTCCGGGCCGGTTTGCCCGCACGGCTCTGATGCGGATGTTGTTGAGATCGGCGATGAACAGCGTCCCATCGGGGGACACAGCCAGAGACGTGGGAGAGTTCAGGCCGGCGTCAGGGGCGTAGCCGTCATCGCCGTAAAAGCAGTTGCAGTTGACGTCGTTCTTGCAGTCGCAGTCGGAGGCAGCGCCAGCCAGGAGGGAGATTTCTCCATTTGTGCTCACCTAAAAAAAAAGTGCACAGAAGAGAGCAGATTAATAATGAAACTGGAAGAAAAAAAAAAAAAACAGTCACCACTAAATAAAAGAAAATGTATTACTCACAGCAAAATTCATTTTGAGTTAACAAAATTGAATATAGTCTGGAGATCTGAAAGAACATCTTAAAAACACCCACACAGCCGTACCAGCTGTGCTGTCAGGTTTGGTGGCCAAAAATAACTTTATACCAACAAATTCGCTCCAAAACAACCAGACAGCCAAACGTCTGCGTTCAGTATCTGTCCATCTCGTACCTGTCGGACTCGGTTTATCTTTTTCTCATCCGTCTCAGCGATGTAGAGGATGCCGGTGTGGGACAGGGCGATGGCGGTGGCGCTCTCCAGGGCTGCATGTATGGCCAGCTTACTGAGGCTGTAGTCGATCCCCGGCACCTGGCAGTGCATCGGTCGACCTGCTATGATGCTCACCTGCAGGAAACAACGCACGTTTAATGCTACATCCACACAACAAAAAGCAGATATGTGGTTGGCTAATGAAACAGTGCAGATAAAACTTTTCATATTGCAGCAAGACTCCAGAAAAGTAGAGAATTCTTACAGCTAATTAATCAGTAATTTTGACTCCACTGCAAAACTTAGAAAACCGTGTTACAATTTGAACTTTTACTGCTAAATTGGCTTGAGAGAGCCTAATTGGGACAAAAATCTTGTCAAAGCTCTATAGTGAGTGTCCTCCCTAAGGGGTTTGCAGTGGTCATCAAGCCTTGTGGTACAGACCTGGTGGTTCTCAGTGATGCGTAAGATGACATTGTTTTCCAGAACATAGAGGGAGTTGTCCATGGGGTTCACTGCTAAGTCTGTGGGCCACTCAAGACGCACCTGGTAGGCAGAAACAGAACATGAGACAATATCTGCGCCGTGGGGAGACGTTTTGAAGGGATGCCAAGGTTCAGACAAGTCTCTTCTTCATTTTTTAAGTGACTGCAGCACTGCTCACTTTCTTTTGATCCATTAATTTATCCATTGACTCTTTAATCCCTCCCTAAATCAGTCTCTGCCTGACCTCCTGGCTGGCTCGTGTCCACGCAGTCATCATAGCTCAGCACTAAGGAGGGCTCTTAAATCATCATCTATCACACCATCACCTTTTGTCTCTTTTTCATTCCCTCCTACCTGGCTGACGTCCATGCTGGAGTCACAGCTCAGTGGCCGCACGGCGGTCAGATCGTTGGCCCCCAGCAGAGTGGAGATGATCCCATTCTGGTCCACCTTGCGGATCATGGTGGCATCCACGAAATACATCAGCCCGTTTTTATCCACTGCGATACCTGTCAGCGCGGAGATGAACGCCGTGAGTGACGACTCATAACTCAAACACTGCAGGCAACCCATAGACATTTTAAGTCAATTAAACTTCGCTCTTTCCGCTGCTGAAAACAGATAGCAGCCCTGGCAGCTGAATTGCTCGATGCTTCATCAAATGAGAGGGAACACAGTGATGAAACGGGCATTGAACTGTTGAGAAGTGTTAGTTTTGGGATGAGTCATCGGGATGCAGAGCTGAGCTCATGCTCCTCTCTGAGGGCAATTGTCGACTGCAAGCATATTGTCTAGAATGGCAAGTGATTTGCTGCGCTCTTCTTCCTTTTCCTGCATTTTTTTTCTGTAATCTCCGCTTTCCTGCTTTTCATTTGCTCATGCCTCTTTCTCTATTTTACCGTTTACCAGTTGGGCGGTGTCAGCTTTGTTGGCCCAACAGGCAGCAGGCATTCAGAGAGGTGAGACTGTTCAAGCCAACGGTGACCCAAAATAACTTCTAGATGCACTGAGACACAAAACAACAGATGGAGGATACAGCGAAGGGCACGGAATAAATGAGAGAGAGGGACGAAGAGGGAAGAGAGGGTGAGTTACAGAACGGGAAGAAGCAGGCAGAGAGAGGGCAAGCTGATTTGCCGGCCGACTTTCTCCACGACGGGTAAGAGGGAATCAGCGGCTCATTGTCGCGAACCACACACACTCGTGCGCAGTGTATATATACTAACATCTGCAGTCCTACGTGTACACACACTTGTGTCGCCGACAAGAAATGTGACAGTGTGACATCTTTGACAGTTTGGTGTCACCGTGTTCTAAGATCCAATGATCCACAAAAATAATTCCATTATAAGTTCAACATTAACCCGGTTTATAACCTCCTTCTGTGGCTGCCCTGCTTTATTTGAGTCACAAGATGGGCATATTATGAAAAATCTCTCCATCAGTGAAAATTTTAAGGCATTTTCAATCAGATCGCAGTCAGATGGAGGCCAGCGTAACCAAAACGCCTTTCAGAGACCGAATATCAGGATTATCCTCATTATTCTAATTCATCATTTGAATTCAGGAACATTTAATGTGAATAAAATCAAGATAATTGCCTCCTCACCTTTGGGGCTCATAAGTGTGGCTTCAGTAGCTTTGCCACCGTCGCCGCAGCGTTCGTCAAAGGGGAGGCACTGCTCCCCCGTCCCCGCCACCACCTCGGCGTTGTCCGACAGCAGCCGGCCACCAGTTAATGAGCGAACACGGTAAATTCGTCGGGAGTTGGTGTCTGAGATGAACAACGCTCCAGACACTGGATCCACTGCCAGGAAGTACTTATGGGTGGGGTTATTACTGGGGTGACAGAATAATAAAAAAAAAAGAAAAAGAAACGACATCATTGTTATGTCAGTGAATGGCTTGAGTTTATATTTTCACTGCAGTATGTGTCCTAGAAACTTTTAATTTATCATCACAAGGACCCTACCTGTGTCTGAAGTCTTTGTTCCTTTAAGGGAGATAAAAGCACAACAAAAACAAATGTTAATTCACACAGTCTGTGGAGAGCATCCTACAGAGAGCAACACAAAGCTGGCTGTGGTGTGAACAGCAAAATTTAAACATGTGTAAAAACACCCTGGAGAGATGATGCCTCGTACAGTTTATAATTCCACTTCGGTCGTGCCATCCCTAGTGTCTCACCTCACTTCTTTCATCCAACCTGTTATATGCACTGAAAATATCTAGTCTTTATCCCTCTTGTTCTCCTGTTAACTTACTTCACTCTAAACAGCCCTTATTCTGTCACTATTTTTTCCTGCAACATCAAGAAACCTCTAAATCCCAAACTGCTACCTAAATGATTATTCTTTTACTTTGTTTTTCTTCCATTTTTTTTTATAATTGATTTTTTTTCTTTTACCTCAATTCCAGGATGCCAGTAGTGTTCATAGACGGGTACACCCGGCGCACAAAGTTGAGATCCCCGACGTAGAGGCTGCCGTCGATGCCCATTGCCAAGGCAACCGGCGCCAGCAGCTTGTTGCCGTCCGCCAGGCCGTTGCAGCTGGGGCACGAGATGCTGCGCCTGCGGCCGTTTCCCATGATGCTGGTGATTACCGGGGGCTGCTCCGTCACAAAGATGTTCTCACCGCTGCCTTTGTGAAGGATGCCTGCACATGAGGAAAGACGAAACAGAAACACGGAGTCATTATTTCAGAGCATCTAGAGTTGTAATGGAAGCTTATGCATCTATTTCCTAGCCATGCTGGTGGTGTGGCTCTTGGCACATCCCCATGATGAAGAACTCTAGCATGTGTCCCTTAACTCTTTGCCAGTGCCACATACGACAGCTCAATAGTATAAAAGGAAGGAACTGGACACAAAAACAAATTTGGGCTCGCAGTCGGTCGCTCCCTGTTTGTGACATTTCACCAAACTACCAAAATTCAGAAAGGCAACGACCATCTGTAACTCCTATGTGGATATTTGACTCCAAATACAAACAACTTTTGAAACGTGCAATAAAAAAAAAACCCCACAGTGAGCAGCCAGATGCTGTCACTTAGAGATAAACTTTCTCTTCATGTAAGAACTGCTGAGACTTTAGAAACTTTCAAGTCACTGCTGAAGAACTTTTCTCCTTTAAAATTCAATCCAAGTAGAGCTTGATGCCCTGAGTTTCTCTTTTATTGTGTTGTGGCTTTTCTTTTTCTTCATTTTTATGGTGTTTTTATTCGGATTTGTCTTTTTTAGTCACTGTGTTGTGTGAAATGGGTTGCTATTTATAAGTGTACATCACTATCGTTTCACTACTGTTGTTTTTAATGTGCATTGCAAATAAATTTGACCTGACTTCCGGGTAGATTACTTTCCTATACAATCCATGCTTGCAGAGAAAAAAAAAAGGGGATTGGAGCATTCTGATTAGTTCTCTGCAAACACGCTAATATTTCAACCCTTCATCAGGGTTAAGGTGGACAAAGACAAGAGGCCAACAGGTATATTTAATCTAAACTAGATGTACAATTGCCATTGGATAACTAGTTGAACAGGATTTCAGATCTTCTGGTCGATGAATTTAAGGCTGGGAGTTGCCAGCATCCAAGTGCCACGCCATGACAGAAACATTGGAACACAGACTTCTCTTAAAGTTACAGACATAAAAGTGCATCGAGTAGCCGAACAAATATCTGTCAAAGGTGACACCCCAGAGGAAACATGACAAATCAAGTAACGCATTTATGTCAGAGGGCTGACATCATGTCAGACACAAAACAAACCTCTCCTAAAGTTACAAGGATAAAAGCACAAAAGCACAGGTATGAATATCTGTCAGGTGTGACAGCTCAGAGGGAAACATGATAAATCCAGTTCTTCATTCATGCCAACGGGCTCGACTGTGTTTAAAAGTGTAAATCCAAAATGCCTCAGTTTATAATGTTATCAACTCCCGGCGAAAGGAGGAATTTTTTTTTTCTAGAATTCAGAAGTTAAAATGAAGATTTAAATGTCAGAGGAAAAGTAAGCAAACTGTGGATAATGCATTTTGCTAGAAGACGCGTTGAGAATTCTGTTTATACCACCCATGCTTGGTTTTTGTCCATTTTGTGGGCTGCAGGAAAAACATGTTTATACACCGCTGATTCTGCTGTGAACTGTGGCAACAAGGACATTTTTGTACGTTTAGTTCATGAGGGAGAAGAGAGACGAGGATATCCATAAGTTTCAAGCAGACCTTCGCGCGCTGTCTAACTTGCAAAAATACATTTATTAGCTCAACGCCGGGTGCTAGACCTTCATCAAGCCATTTGCCTGGTGAAGGTCTTGCAATGAAATGCGTCAGTAGCACAAAAACGCTGCGAACAATGGACAAGTCCCTCAAGAAAGTTGATGAAAGGGCATATATTAGCATCAGAAAGCCTTCACGATCTCAGACGATTTCACATTACGATGCCCCTGAACCAACATGCACCTCGAGGGAACTGAGCATACTTAGATCTGGATATGAGCATTTAGCTTCAAGCAGTCACATCTCTAGTTGTGTCCAGGTAAAAAAAAGAACGAGCATCGTTTATTCAAACAAAAACAAAAGGTGCCTCTGCGCTCCGCACCCCGACCCCCTGCCTCACTTCCGAGTGGCTGCCGCTGATTGGTTGGAGCGCAGTTTTAGTGGATGAGGGAGTCAAGCTAGGTGAGACAACACAAGCTCTTCCTGTGAAAATCATCACTGACAGGTAAAAAGAGGCGCCTGGCAACTCCACGTGAACCGCGGGAAGCGCAGTGTGGTCTAAATCCTCCCCAAGAAAATTGCACGTTTAGTGAGATATACAGTACTGTAAACCTGCTACATGTGGGGAGCTGGATAAATATAGACTCGTATGGAAAAACGGTGAAGAACCCGCATTCATTTGCGTGCAAATATCAGTCGTGTGCACGTACCACTGCGTGTGTTGAGTATGTGGTGCTTGTTGAGTGACCAGCCGCCCAGACTGGTGGGATCCAGCTCGTAGCCTTGCAGGATGGCGGTCCTCTTCTCCCAGAGGATGAGGCTGGCACACGACTCGTACTCGTAGCCCACGGACACTACATGCAGGAAAGAGTAAGAGGCAAGATCGATGTAAGATACAGAAATTGAACAAAGAAGAAACAACACAGGAAGAAAGGCAAAACTTTATCATATCCTATTCTCCCAAGTTCGTTTAGGTTGTGAAACGTGTGATACACAGAGAAGCTAGTTAGCACCTGTACCAAAACCTGCACTCACACCTAACTAACACTCTCACATGCCGCTAAATCAATTAAAAACCTTGTTAATTGGAAAGATTGCCCAGTAGGCCTTTTAAAACCTAGAGGCCACTGTGAAAACTCTGCTGGTGGAAAAAAAACTTTGGCCTAATTACGCACATGTCCTGACAAGAGTCTCTTTTTGTTTGAATAAATGTGCACTTCATGCAAAAGAAATGAGCAGAGATGAGGTTTCATGCATTAGGATGGAGGTATACGCTGTGTGAATGCATGTGTGTGCAGTTGTGTTTCTACTTGTTAAACGGAAAAGTGTCTTAACACATCAACTCCCACTTGAGTCGCAGCGAGAGTGCTGTTGCCAGCACATTTTCAGCTCCAGTACAAACAGTAATGTAGTATACCTGCATCCGTATCTACGGTTAGCAAAACATAACCTAATCATCCGACATGTATATCCTCCCTATTCCTTGGGAAATGTAAAAATTGCAGCTACCCTGGGGATCTTTTGGGATCTTTGAGTGAATGTAATTTCCCAAACAGTTCGCCCCTCGTGATTTCAGTCCACACTGAAGCCCCAGATGTCCACTGCATCTGTGGCCTGACAGCAGTGTTTGGCTGACAGCATCTGTGAGCGACTGTGACAGCAGAATGTAATAGCACTGAGGCTCCCCTGGACTCCTGCTTGCTGCTCCAGTAGTTAACTGCTAGCTCACCCTGATGGCTAATAACCCTTCACCACAGTTACGGCTGGCTGAGTGAACCAAACGCAGCTTCAATGAAAAATAGACGTATGAAAAAAAAAAAAAAGAGAAAGAAAAAAAAAAAAAAAAAAAGGCACTTTACTGTGGCCATACTGCGAAGTGGATCCAAGCTGGGTTTCTGGTGTATTATCTCTCCTTCAGCCTCCCTAATTAGCCTCTCTCCCTCTGTCATAGCCAGCGCTGCCTTGGTGCTAAAGTGTCTAATGTATTCAGTGAGTGCAAGGCTGGGAAAAAAAAAAAGAAGCTCCGTGCCCCCCAGCATAACTTCTCCACTATCCATCCCTCTCACTCACCAACAGCTTCAGAAAGACCGAAGACTCTCTGCCCGTACGCATCTGTTTTATCCCAGATGTAAGTGTAGGCCAAGTTGGGTGAGGCATGGAACCACTTCTGGAAGAGGTGGCCTTCCACTGCTACCATCAGGTGAACCTTCAGCAGGCCCATGGACACCACCGCTGGGGTCATGGTCACCTTGAGCAGGGAGCGGTAACCCTGGGTCCTGGAACTTAGGTAGCACAGCTTTAAACTTGTGCCGGGCACCTCGATCTGCTCATGCAGCACCTGGAAGACAAAGAGAGGATGACAGGAGAGAGGGATTAGGGGGATTAGAGAGAGAGGGAGTAATGGGGGTCACGCTTCCACTGATGGCTGAAGGACAAGAAATGGGAAAAAAACAATGGAAGAAATAAAGCAATAGGAAAGAGGGGAACAAATGGGGGGAAGCTATGGAAGCGGAAGGAGAAGGAGAGAGCTACGAAAAGATAGGCATATAGGAGAGTGGGAAGCGAGCGAGGGAACCAGAAGGAAGATTAGCCGGCTGCCAGAGGTCAGTGTTACTGCACCTGTGTCTCCGGTATGATGGGTTTCTCCCCTGGCTTGGAGCTGAAGAAGGAGGAGAGAGGGGATGCAATCACAAGAGGGTCAGGCCTGACGAAGCCGCTCAGGTCACAGCCTGGGATCGTGTTCTCCTCTGTCTTAAGCACCAGAGTGTCCATAGCATAAAACTGGCTCCAGGGCAGCCACACGGTGCGCTCCTGGCTCAGGAAGGGGGCACGCTCGAACCGCAGAGTCAGTGATGCACCACCATTAGCTATCAGGTCAAACCTGGAGAGGTTTGCGAGAAGAGGATGGGAATGAGGCACAAATGAGGAGTGCTGTGGTGGATGGATAGTTATTTGGACAGTGTCAGAGTTTCTCCTTCCTCTTCCTCTAATATAATATACACTCCACTGCTTTAGGAATAATGCAACAACAAATCACCTGAAATAAATACTCGGGACATTATTTATTATGGTACAATAAACTCAGACGACATACAACAAGCCTACGTGTCTGGAAGGCCAGTCTAGACTTCAGTTGGGTCTGAAATATGAATATTACAAGGTTAGAACACTGCACTCAGAGTCGAAGTGATTTTATTAGATGTTATCCTTGAACCTTCTGTCACCAAATTATGGTGAACAGCTGTGGGTTAATGCAGACAAAAAGGTCACATACACAATTGTCATGTCTTATGGGAAAATGGGCAGAGCTTTGTTAAGTGTCTGGAACTGCCGAAGCCTAGAGAGGCCAAGAAAATAGCACTCAGCGAGACAAAACAAGGCCAGAACACGCTCATTCGAGTCTGTGAAACTGGTAACCGCGTCTGAAACACAAGGTCAATTAAATGTTACAAGAAGTTTCGATATTTCTGGAAGAAAAAAAAGCTGCAAAGAAACCATTGATAAGAGGAGAAAGTTGCTTAAAAAAAAACCCAAAAAATACCAGACAGGAGACACCAAAACTGCATGTTTAATGAGCGGAGGTCAGTCTGAAGAACCAGTGGATCAAATTTGGAAATAACATGTTCGGGATGTCAGACAGCCAAATTCAATATAAGTCGTAGCGGGGAAATTGGACAGAACAGTCAAATCAAAGCAGCCCCCCGAACTCCCCAGAAACTGGAATTCCTGCAGAGGAAATTGAAAGACATGTAAGATGAGTCAACGGAATGTGTTTTGAGAGAGGCTGTGAAAGGGGGAAAAAAAAAAACGTTATTTAAGAAATCCGAGATTTTACGGTTGTTAAAGTTTTTGCTTTAAGCGCTTCTTCGATTCCCCTTATTTTTGGTTTGACAAAACTTTGAGTACATGGAACATAACGTAACATGGACGAAAACATTCTCAGCCATGACATCAAACCACTTCGTGCTCTTAAACATTTCAATAATGAATGAGTTTTGCATGATCGTACTGCTTTCTTATTTTCTTACACACTTCTTCCATTGCATTCACTTCAAGGCAAAATGTAAATTCATCACATGTTGTTGTCAGAGATTGCAGCGTGGGCTTGTGCTTGCAAAACACATTTTCGCTCTTGCTGCTTTCTTTCTTCGCTATCTCTAATGTAGATCAGACAGCCTAGTTTCCTCATGGGATCAGTTTCCTAATCTAATCTAATCTAATCTAATCTAATCTAATCTAATCTAATCTAATCTAATTACATAAAACAGCCTATGTGGTGAGGTAGTTTCCAAATTTCAGCAAGGAGTGCTGGGTAGCTGTTGTACATACATTCCATCCTGCCGTGTCAGCGTGTATCCGTAGTGTGGATAGTTGACAAAAGACACGTTCACCCCCACCAGAGGGGTTCCATCTGTAGTCAACACCTGACCCCGGATTAGAGATGCCAAGCTGCAAGAAGACAGAAGAGACGGAGTGAGGCAAACGCGAAAGTCAATCCATCAATCCAAGTCTTCCTCGCCATCCATCATCTGATTTGATTAATCTCTCCATCTTTCAATCATCCAATTTGCCCAGTCATTTATTGCTCTGGTCTTCCTCCACTCATTAATTAGAAACAATCAGCAACCCCCACCATCTAGATGAGCTCGTGTCAATCATGTAAACAAACCGCGACAATGGAGATGGATCTGCGCGCACGTCCGCCTATGACTAAGCGTGCGGATGTGCGAGCGGCTGCGTCCTCGAGAATTGATGCACACGGAATAACATTTAAAACATTGCAGGGTAGCATCACTGTGATTAGTTATTTCCTTTGAAACATCTGATGTCGGCATGTGTAAATATATGCAGACAAAAAAAAAAAAATCAGCACCAGGGACGATGCCTCACAGCTCCACTAAATCTACGGGGAATCTTGGCTTGCCTGCCTTTGGCTCTGGGATTTGTTAAGGTCCTGGCCAGCGCTATGAGCCATTCTGGAGTCTATTTGATATTTGTGTTTCTGAATCTAAAGATAGTATATTCTCCATGCTATACATTTATTCACTTAAATGTCAGACCTTCTAAGAGCATCAAAGCACAAATCTCCCGGGCGGGCGCCATTATTTTTGCATCACGTTATTGGCAAACACAATGAAAAAAGCAACATGTGCTCCACCTGTAAATAATTGAATTCCTTATTTGAAATAGCAATAAACGTATATGTCTAAAAAGCACATTTCTCTTTTTCACTCAGATACACATTTATCCATCCAGCAGCTGGGTGACTAACTAACTAAGCTCTCACATCATTTAAAGTGTGTGATTTAATATTAGATGAACCCCTCTGAAGCCCCGAACCCGCCAGCTGGGTTGAAAAGCAAGTCAAAATCGCCCAAATTAATCCATCAATTAGAGCCGAAAAATGTAAAAACATAAAGAATGATGTGTTTTTTAACTTCCCCACGGTCCTGTAACTCATCTGTGACCAAATCTATGCTTAAAAATATGCTAATTCACATTATTTTTCTTTTTTTTTTCATTTAAAAATTAAAATAAATCATTTACAAAAACAATACTCTGTTAAAAAAAAAAACAAAAACCCTCTATGGTACTTGGGGCAAACATGAAGCCATTTATCACTCAGGTGTGATCAACATACATGTGACAAAAATTCAGCGATAATGCAGCTGAACTGGGATGAACTGCAGGCTGTGTTTACTCACGGAGCAGATAGGAGGCAAGTATGAAAACAAATTAAAAATGTGAGAAGTGAATGTTTTTTTTCTTTTCTTCTAGTTTTGGTAACACCTGTGTGAGCTTGGAAAATGATGTACTTAAAAAAAAAAACCCCAACAATTTTCAGTTTGTTTGTTATACGGCACAAAAAACATTTTTGAGTTCTCCTGGCCATTGTTGTGCTGTTTCCATAGAGATGCGGGTCTTTATATTAGAGAAAAATGCGACCACAGTGAGCAAAAATGTGACAGGAGTTGAAGAAACGACTTGGGGGTTCAGAGGGTTGGTTATATTTGCAGAAGCTTATGGGTTGAGCCCAACTGATATTGGTTTTTCCTTTGCTCTCTGCTTAACTAATCTGGAGATGATCTCACTGTCATTTTTACAGTGTTTCATCACTACACCACATGTCCTGTATCTAAAGCCAATCTGAGAAGAGAACACTGATGAGATAAAAGCTCCATGCTCATATTTTGCAATCTTAGACCTCTGAAGTCTGAGGAAAGCTTTGTCAGACTCTTGTCGGTTGTAACAGTATGCCTTTGCTCGTGCGCGTTTCCCGCCATACCTGGAGTTGAACGGGCTTTCCCCGGGGATGATGTGGGTGCTGTCTCGTCCCACAAGCATCTTGACGCGGTCGTAGAAGGACCGGACTCGGGGCTGGGACGTCGGGCTCTGCTGGATGACTTGCAGAGGGTCCCGGGAGCCCCTGCACAGGGGGCTGTTCTGGCAGGGACTCTGAATGCAGCAGTCTGGGTCCATGCAGTCTGTCAGTCCATCTGATAGAGGAAGGCAAGAGCAATGATGAGGTGGTGCCCCAACATTTTCTATTCATGATTTAACATTTTGATAATCTTTGTTTCTTTCACAGAGGAAGGTTTAATTTTTCTCCGCCCGTCATGAGGGTCTTCTCAGGAGGCTTCTATCTTAATTCTATTTACTTGTCGCTATCATCCTTTACTCCTTTTTTTATTTTTTTAGAGGCATTCTTAAGTGAAGGCTGCACTTACAACAGCTCCACCCCTTAATTTTTTTTCCTCCCTCTTTCCCCCCAATTCACCTCCTTCGTTGTCCTTGTTGTCGGCGCAGGAGGTCTCCATGGCAACACTGCAGCCGGGGCCCCTCCATCCTGTCTGGCATTCGCAATGCCAACTCTGCTGGCCCATGGTGCACTGGCCGTTCCCGTTGCACAAGTTAGGACAGCCATCTGGGTGAGGAGGACGGTAGGGAGAGAGGGAGAGGGAGGCGAGGAGGAAGGAAGGAAAAAAAAAAAAGGGAGAGAAAACGGAGGGGGTGATGCTTGTTGGTTTCGTCGCTTATGAAACACAGATGATAACACATCCTTACGCTCTTAAGGTAATGATAGGATCAATGAGTCTCACTCAGTTTAATAACCACATACTGGGAGAAAACTGTCAGCGCTGATGGTTCAAGAATCAGTGTAAATCAGCAGCCGAGTTTTCATGCACACCTTTCCGTCTTTATGTCTCTACACCTGAGGGATGGCTGCTGCGTGCGTGTATGTGTGGACAGAGGTGGATAGATCACTTTATTCACTTACTGGATAGAGCCCCACCCGATCATCACTCTCTCTCTCTCTCTCTCTTGCAGTCTCTCTCTCTCTCTCTCTCTTACTTATGATTCAGTGTAGGTAATGGGATTCTGATGGCCTGAGAGTAATGCTTTCTCATGAGAGAATGAGATTATGTTTGACAGAGTGTGTGTGTGCATGTGAGTGTGTGTGTGTGTGTGTGTGTGTGGTGGCAGTCTATGAACTAATAAACCTTCACTTTAGCTTATGCAAAAAAAAAAAAAAAACTACCAGAATCTAAGGCCCTGGAGCCAAGTAAGTTCTGTAACTAGCATAGCAAGGGCACCCTCAACTCAAGAGTGACTTTAAGGCAAAGGAAAGCAGACATTTTTAGGAGGGCTGGATAAGGGAATTTGCAATTATACAGGACATGTTCTCATGGTAACATTATCGGGTAATGTTTTACGGCTTGTCAAGAAAAGCTAAAATCATTTTTTGACAAGAAGATTGGTACCGCTCTCGTGTTTCCTACGAAGCTACAACCAGCAGCCGTTGCATAAATATAGGAAACAAGGGAAAAAGCTATCAGCACCTCTAAGCAAACTAATTAACATTCTACATCTTGTTTATTTCATTTATACAAAAAAAAAAAGTGTGAAAACTTAAATTTTGCCATTTCATAAGAGGTGTGTATGTGTGGGACTATTTCTTGCCTGGCAGCGGTGACTTCCTGGAGACTTGTTACTGCACGGTTGCCAGGAAACCAGCAGAGTCTCCTGGAAGTTATTGTGCTTGGCCACGAAAAAGTCCCATGCATAACCCCTCGTAAGACAAAAAAAAAAAAGTGTTGTTTTTACACTTTTGACAGAACCGGGCTCGCTTTTTTAAAAATGATTTTATCCTGTCTTTATGCTAATCCAAGCCAATTAGTTGCTGGCTCCTGATCCACACCGAATAGACAGACAGATATGAGCTCGTATCAATCTTCTCATCTAACTCTTGGCAAGAAATCAAACGCAGTATTTCCCAAAATGTTAATCTATTCCTTTAAAATCGCCCCCGATATTAAAATAATTTCACTAAATTGGGTTCATAGAACATCTGCTAAATGCCATGAAGTAAACGCTTTTGTTTCCGAGAACTTGCTGACATTTTTATAATCCATTTAAAAATTTGCATCGACGCTGAGACAATGTTGCCCGTCATTGTCTGTTTTATCGAAAAAATAAATAAATAAAAAGCCTTTAACTTCTGACCATTTTCCTATATTGCTCCAAATCACACCTTTCTAACTCTTAATTCGAGACTGTGTGTGTTTGCCACATTATAATCTATCAAGGAGAGGAGGGGGGAATAAAGGCACGATGACACACAATGACAATGTTTTCTCCAGCAGCACAAAGAGCCCCAAACAAACTTGTCACAGTGATTTCCTCTTCAATAAATGAGGGAGCGGGATGCAACACTCTTAAGTCTACCCACGGGAGATGGAGGCAAAGACAGGGTTGACTGATAAAACAATACGTGCATGCACGAAAGGCGCTTACTCACACACACACACACACACACACACACACACACACACACACATACGCGCACACAGACACACAACCAGCACGACGCACCCTGGAGATATGACCTGACATTTCTCACTCAGTAGTAGTGTGCCGGCACAGAGTGAGGAAGGACAAAATAACGCAGTAAGAGATTATGAATATGAAATGCTTTTCACTGAGTCCTGCTCAGTAGATTAATGAACATATTTTCACTCAAGTTGCACTGTAGGATTTTGCCCTCTAACAAATCGCTGCATCAATAAAGCAATGCATTATGAATACAAATAGTGCAATCTAAACCGTGGCAGCGGCTAAATTAACAGGCATTTCACCCCGATTGGCATTTTATCATATGTCTCAACCACCAGACGATGAGGGGAAAGTCAACAAAGGACTTTGAGGGAGACAGCGCGCCATCTTGTTTCGGGTGGCGGCGATGGTGGTGGTGGTGGTGGTGATGGGGGTGGGGGGAGATGGCAGAGAAGCTTAACAGCGTCTTTCAGCTCAAAAAGAAGAATCAAATCAAAGGTTTTATCTTTAATTATTACCATTTTCTGCATCAGGGGACTACTCATGATGCTGTATTAACAGTCAGGCTGGAATAGATTGTCCCCAAGTATTGAGCTCAGGGAACAAAGGCAGTTAGCAGTGATTGCCTGTTAAATGGAGTTGCCATTTAAAGCAGCCAAATACTTATGAAGCACCCGGACAGGACAATCCATAGCGGGCATTGATTGGCTTGCCTGGGCAGGCCGGCACGGGGCTCCTCTCTCTTTAATGCCAGGACCCAGTCGATACCCCCTCATACTAACTAGAATAAAGTGGGATTTCAGAAACTATTAAGTCCACCCTCCCCAGTAATGTAGTTGGACTCTGATGAAATCCCCTTAAAAAGCAGGAGAAATTGCCTTGGGTTATGGGTCAGCACACACACTCCTTGTGTAGCAGGCAGTGTCTGTGGGTGTGGATATGAAGGGGTATATGACTAGATAGATACCGTGTAAGACTCCAAGGATGAATTGAGAGTGTGAGAAAGAGAGAGAGAGAGAGAGAGAGGCAGGCGGAGATAAAGAAAGAGACAGTAAGAATGAGAACAAAGTGTATAAAAGAAACTTGACATTGTACTAAAAAAGTTCCACCATTCTCTCCATTCCGTCTCCGTCGCCTCTAAAGGTCATAAAGTAAAGGTCACGGCCATAAATCCATGATCACAGCTTATAGATGGACCGGATAGCTCTGTACTTCCTCAAATAAACCTCCGCTCATCTACTCGTCCTATTCTTAACAAGCTACCTTAGAAATTACATCGATTGCTTTATTCCACGTTGTTCCCTGACCTGTCTCTCGGCTTCCCTTTGGCTCCATCTGTTCTTCTTTACTCTCCCTCTGTCTCTTGCTCCCTCTTTAACCCTGCAATTTACCTTTTCTCTGGGCTGGCTCTTCATAAAACAATGAGAGCGATTCCATTAAGCGTAGAGGGTGAGAGGACACTCTCAACGGTGCTCCAGGGACCTGTACTGTCAGGCAATCTGTGCCGCTCCGTGCAACCCGACAGAGGTTCAGCTGCCGGGCTATCTATTAAGCATTCTTGTTGTGCGTGTGAGACAACTCACCCTAGACCTGCATCCTTCTCTGTTTGCATCAATGTCTTAACCTTCGCTGTTATTCTGTTTATCTTTGTGTGATCTGACTAAACTGTATTTTTTTTTTTCCTGTCGTGGCTTAGGTTGGCAGGGATGGGTTTGATGAAACGATAGAAAATCTGGAATTAATACTGAATGCTCGCTTGAGTCACGCTCGCAAGATCAAACACACACACACGTGCACACAAAATGAATTTATTAGC
Organism: Stegastes partitus; assembly: GCF_000690725.1. Taxonomy (NCBI): domain Eukaryota; kingdom Metazoa; phylum Chordata; class Actinopteri; family Pomacentridae; genus Stegastes; species Stegastes partitus. Next base: position 596,931 of record NW_007577847.1, on the reverse strand, counting down.
CACTCTACCATGGCCGCAACTGTTGCCACAAATACCCAAATGTGACACACACACACACACACACACACACACACACACACTTAGTGGCTCTGTATTTTTGACACCACATTAAGGCCGTGCATCAGTGGCCTATGAAATTCCCCAATTACCTCAAAAGTTCTTTACAACTTTCATCATTTTCTCCTTGTGTGAAGCAGCTGTGTTTACGCAATACATGACCAGAATACCTGAGCGTGATGTGTTTTGTGTTTTCAGGTTCCACATTAGGAATATTGAGGAGAACACGCTCACACGCATGCACGACCACACATTCACAGCACAGCCCCTCAACACTGCTGATACCACACTAGGCTCTACGGTACCCCACAACACATCAAGGCTCAATGACAGCTAAGCCCTGCTGTAGTGCACTGCTGTAAGTGGGAGTGCACTACATGTAGGGAGTCATCATTGAGACTGGCACCCTAATCTACAAACAGATAGCACCACAGAGTCTACAGAGCCAAGCCAGGCCAAAACCCACAAATGCAGCAGCTAGCTTCTACCACCACAGGCTAAGAAACAAAACACCAGAGTCAAGATACGGTACCTGCTTTGTCAACCATGCTCCCATGGTCTGCAGTGGGAGAAAATGTGCAAAAGGTAAGAGATGGGGAGAGTATTTTTAATTTTTTTTTTTTTTTTTTTTTTTTAAATAAATGCAAGCAACATCATGCAGAGCTGAAATGAATAACAGGCAAGCTGAGATAAGCTAACACTGAGAGTGTCTGGTGCTAGTGAAGTGTGCTTTGCGCCAAGCTGAGGCCTGACAACTCTTTCATCTTGGGCTGATGCTGCAGTCAAAGCTGCCCTACTTTCTGATGGGGGAAATGGGAAGATCATAAACTGTTATTCCCCTGTGCATATGTATGTGTTGGCGTGCGTGCGTGTGAGTGTATATATGTGCTGCTTTGTGTGTCTTCTGGTGTTTGTTTGGTGTGTGTATCAGATTGCAATCACAGTGCTTCTGGTGACAAGGAAATGAGACTTTGTGTCTCAAAGCACTGCCGGTGAATCAAAGGAATCTGGCACTCATCCATCCAAAGTGACAGTGATGTCAATATGAGACAGTGATTGACTGACAAAAGACACTCACACACACTCTAGCACAACTGTGTGCATGCACACAGACACAAACAATGTGAAAGAGTTATTTTTTGATCACAGTGAGGTGAAGAGTTATGCCTTTCATCACATAACTTTGGTGTTTCAAAGGCCATAAAAAACTAAGACTCCTGGGGTCTGCAGTTGAGAGGCAGCCTAAAAACAGCTAAATCCTGCTCTTTTGTAATCCTCCCACCCCCACTTCTAAGAAGTTTGCTCCTCTTCTCTCTGTTCGCCCACCTTCTACGTCAGCCCCCTTCTTCAATTCCCTATGGCCTTCCTTTTGCCTCCCTTCTCATTTTCCAAATTCCTTCAGCAAAGTAAAAAGGAGCTGCCAGTTTAGTCTGACTGGGTGCTGGTGTTTCTGTGCACACCCACGTGTTGACACACAGACACACATCAAACACACACACCTCCAGACACACACACAGACACTTACCGATGGTGCAGTGCTCTCCGTTCCAGCCCTGGTGACATTGGCATTTCCCGTCCTTGCAGGTACCATGTTTGATGCAGAGCGGGTTGCACACACGCTGGTCGCAGCCGGCGCCGGTCCAGCCCTCCTCGCAGCGGCAGGCTCCGCCCATGCACACTCCGTGGGTTCCACAGTCGACCGAGCAGACCTCTGAAGGAGAAAATTGGGTCACACACAACATTTCTAGACTCGAAAATGGATGTTTTATGTTTGTGTGATGATACCATTACTCGATAAGCGTGTTTAGACGCATTTTTAGATGTCTGTTGTTTCAACAGACATCAAAATGACATTTCAAAGTCTAGCAGGTACCACATGACGGTTGAACTAATTGAAATGCCTTTGAAACAGCGCTGACATGTAACCGAGTCTTCCAGTTTTTAAAAGTGAAATCACAACATGTTTTCTTCTGTGTTCTACTCCATCCCATGTCACAGCAGCTTTAAATTACTTGGGCGAGCGTGAAAAAAAGAGAGCACCTAAAGCTGCAAAACAATCAAATTCACATTACGCAAAATGCTAGTTTCCATCATGCACCTTTAATTAAAATCAGTGATTGGCTTTGTGACGACTGGGTTTATTTCCTGAGCCTCCATTACAGTCGGTGTCTGCGAGACTCAGATGTTGCAGGCGGCGACGGTGCATGTGGTGAGCTGTGACAACCGTGCTCGTGTGCTCGGGACCCCCCGGTGTGCAGGGAACGCAGTATGTACAGACGTTTTGATGCACGCTTGCTGAGGGATCCTGCGGTGTGAAACAATGTTGTCTTTATTAAAGTTAAGCATTGCTTTTCTCATAACAAATGCCGGCGCTCTTGTTTGTGCTCCTGAGATGGGGAAGCGTTGTCGGGCTGGCACGACGGAAGCCGCCGTCTCTCCGGCAGCGGGAGCTTTACGGCTTTATTTTATTGAGATAAGAGACTGGGAAAGTTGAGTATTTAATTATAAAATGCATTTCAACGTGAACTCGGCAAGTTTTACAAGAAATATCTGTCTTCTTCTTTTTTTTTTTTTTTTCCCTCCATCCTGGGGTGCAGCTGGGAATTATGAGCCTCGTGCCGAGAAAAGAAGGACTGCAGCCTTCCTCCTACTCTCCTATCCCATCTTTTTGTAAACTGCATGTGTCATATCCACGGCGTAAACACACATTCAACATTCATGCGCTCACCGGGTCCAAGGAAACACTTGGATCTGGCATTTATTACCTCTCCTGCACTAATATCGCCTAACTAGCTCCCAAAGCAATGCGTAATCAGTTTAAAAATTCTAAGAAATGTGACAGCAGCCCAATTATACCTCTCAGGTAAACATGCAAACGTCTTCCAACTGTACCTATACCGGCTAAATCTCGTGAGAAGGTTTCTACTTTGGTTCCAGTAAAGCCGTGCATGTCAATCCGTCACTACTATGTTTTTTGGAAGTTTAGAAACTGCTTGTGATTGGTTGTTTTGTGTGTGTGGGTCTGTGTTTGTTTTGTGTCTGTGGGCTGGGTGCGGGGGTGATTTTGTGGGTGTTTTTTTTTTTCTTTTCTCTAAAATATTCTTAAATTTTTTTTTCCCTTTTCTTTTGTCCTCGCTGCATCTTCTTATATTTCATTTATTTCATGTTGTTCCCGTTATGTAAAGCCCTCTGGAGTGAAAATTTGGAAAGTACAAGTGCTTTGCTTTGCTCATTTTTGGATTTTGAGCACTACCCTGATAATCGTAAAAAAAAAAAAAAAAAAAAGTGTCATCACCATACTGTCAGTGACGGTCTACCGGGAGAGATGATTTTATATAGTGTTGACAGTAAAAACTTGCCACATTTCTGTCCTGCGCGTTCCAATTTGGCAGGTTGTAAATTTTGCGGTTTTGTTGATTCGAAATAAAGCGACAAACTAATTAGCAGCGTACCCTGGGACCACAAAATATGCTGGGATGATGGGTCAGAAGCTGTTTTTTTCTCCAACTCTGACCCTACATCTTGCCTCTGTGTGTTTAACTCCTGCAGCTGAACCAGTGTTGCACCGTTGGACTCACCCATGGAGCAGTCGGGTCCCATCCAGTTGGGGTCACAGCTGCACAGCCCAGTGTCTGGTATGAAGGCGCCGTGGCCGTGGCACTGGTCTGGGCACTGGGCCCTGGGCAGCTCGCAGTGGAGCCCTCCCCAGCCTGGCTTACAGTGGCACTCCCCATTCACACAGATGCCGTTGTTGGAGCACGTCGGATCCAGGCAATCCACTGCATTAAGCCAGTGATAAGCCAATGTTGAAAAAAGAAACAAACAAACAGGGGAAAAAAAATAAAAAATGAGCAAAAACTAACACAGGCTAGAAAATGTCACATCAGAGCAGATGATAGAAACAAACTAATTGTTTTTTTGAAGCGACAGAGGACATATTTTCATTCTTTCGGTACACAAAAGAGATAATGAAATAAAGGAAAATATTACCAGACATATTACCAAAGCAATTAAAGCACACGATAATGAACAGCTAAGTCTATAATTGGGGCATGGCGGCAAACGTGCTCCAATATGTGAGAGAGCGGCGAGCTTCGCTGACACATCATTCGGTGCGAGCGCTCGCCTTTCGCGCATCAGCGTGTGGATGCATTTATGTGTACGTGCGAATACACGGGGGAGAACCTGACACTGTCAGTCTGCCAGGTTGACAGGCAGCTCTGAGTCCGAGCAGTGAGTGAAAACCAATTTGACAAATTACCTCCTCCCGGCACAGCGCCCACCCACCCCTCCTCAGGCCTCCTCTCATTGCTCTGTCCCGGTCACTCACATTTTCCCTCCCTCTCCCTCTCTCTCTCTCTCCTTGTCCTCTTATGTGTGACACCACTCTCCCCCCACCCACCTCCTCCTCCACCACCACCACCACCACCTCAGGCATGATTGACCCCATCGCACCCCTTCGCACACACATATTAATAAAAGCGCACGGTCGCCACATAACCTCGGCCCTCCATTTCTGTTTGCCTGGCAGAAATGGCGGATCACAGTTATCGATTTTCATGTCGCTGGCACTTCAGGTAAATTGTTTGAGGGACTCTGCTGTGATGAATATCAGATTTGAGACCAGAGGAGGAGGGGATAAAAAAAATTGGATGAGAGGGGAGATGGAGAGAAAAGATGAGGTGCAGAAGAGAAAATGCTGACCTTGTTCCCAGGCCCTGTGTTTTGACTTCTTCTGTCACTCTCCTTCCTTTCTTTCCCTCCTGTCTTTCTGTGCTTCACCCTTGGCACGCTGCTTTCCCTTTTTCTCCCTCCTTTCTTTCTCCTCAATTCTCTCTTTCTTCATGCATATTCACCTCTCCCCACCCCTCCCTGCTTGCCATCTTTTATCCCTCCCTTGCTTTCTTGATGACTGAGAATGTGGTGTGCTGATCCTTCTTAACAAGGATCAATAGAAGCGATTTCAACCCTTAATAAAATCTCTGATGTGTTTGGCTGCGGTATCATACCTCATCTGTATATATGGAAGAAACGGGGCACTCGGTTGAGATTATGCCACGATGAGGTGTCTAACCGGAGTCGGAGGGGAGTGTGTTTATGTGTCCGAAACCCCCGGCGCACATTTAAACCGTCCCTGACCATCACCGCACCATTAACGCTCTCACCCTCTGCACAGTTCTGCCCTTTGTAGCCGATGGAGCACACGCAGTTTCCATCAGTGCAGGTGCCGTGGCCGCTGCAAAGAGGGTCTATGCACTGCGTGACGGGGACGTCGCACTCGGGTCCTTTCCAACCGCTGTAACACACACAGGAGCCCTTGTCGTATTGGCCGTTGCCGCTGCACAGCACCGGGCATGCCGCTGGAAGAGGAGGGAAAAGAGGGGCGAGAGATTAAAACCCTGTGCATGAGGGAAGAAAGGAAAACAATTAGCGGGGTCTTTTTAAAGATATTCTCAAAAGCCACACTGCCCACCCGCACGCATCCACACCCCACCGCGCAGGAGGGCGAATAGAGTGGTTAAGGGGCTGGAGAGTGCCAATGACATAAAGAGTAATTACAGGCAGAGGTAACTAAACTATTCATCAAAGCTGTCTATCCCAGGTGAGCGCAGAGCCAGGGAGTCGTTAGCTCGGGGAGCTGCCATTCATCATCAGTCATCTTGTCTCAGCTCCACCTAAGGCCATGCGCCATCTTACTGCTCTTAATCCTCTCCCCTCTCCCTGTGTCTGCTCATCTAATTAGACGTTGGAGAGTTTTTTTTTTTTCTCTTCTTCTTCTTCTTCTGACGGAGGCAACACATTTGTAAACAGCTAATACCTTTGGAGCAGTCCATGCCATGGAATCCTGGGAAGCAGTGGCACACACCAGAATTACACTCGCCGTTACCATGGCAATTGCGCGGGCACTCTTGCACTGAATCTGTGAAGAAGATGAAGTGAGACAGAGAGAAAGAGGGGAGGGGGTTGAGAGAGAGAGAGAGTTTGATGGCAAGCATCAAAGCATTCCATTAAATCATTGGCACCATTCATTCTTTAAGATACTACAAATTGAGGCTCCGCGTCGCACAGTCGCGCCGACATCAAAAAGCAAACACCCTCCTGCCCCTTCAAGGTTCCACGTGTTCCCTCTTTTTTTTTTTCCCTGTGCATTTTTCATGGTGTGGAGAGAATGCATTTTGAATTTGTCAAGATGGTATCAATTACCCGTCCACCAATGCTCCGCGCGCTGTATCGGAAAATAAGAGCGTTCCCTCGTTTGCTTTACACCGACCCTTCTCTACATTCTAGCACTTCGTTTCCTCGTTTTGGTTGTTTACTCCTCACTCTTGTCTGGCCCCACCGAGGTCATTAATACTTCATCCAGGTGAGGCTGTTTGGCGCAGCAAGACTCTTATGTGCATATTTCTAGTTTGCTCTGTGCGCTTTTTAATGCTTCTTAAATCACTTACCAGAAGAGAACAGTTTTGGTGGGAAGAAACAGGGTCGATGCTAATCAGGAGGAGGCATTTTCGGACTTTTATCCATCGCTTCCTCCTTTCTGCCTTTTTTTTTTTTTTAAACTCCAATTTCCACTCTTCTTACACAAAGCATTACTCAGCCTGTCCACGCCGCCTGCCTCTCCTTCTCTCTCTCTCTCCGTCCTCAGCCATTTCCCCCCCAAAAAAATCTAAGCCCCTTGTCTCCCTCTTACCCTAATGCCACCCTCTCTTTCACTCCCCTCTTCAGCTCCTCCTCCTCCCATCCTTCACTCCACTTCATTCCATTCTGGCTTTGCCCCTACCATTATGCATTTCCTCCAACTCCCCCACTCTCACTACTCACTCTAATTCTGCCCTCGCCGCCTCTGCCTCTCCATCTTTCCATCTCTCCACTACTCCTACTGCTGAAAGCTCTACCCCCAGATATTGACAGTGAAGGATTCTTTAACTCTGCTTGACTCTTTTCTATCCATCTCTCCCCCCTTATTGCCCCCCCTTGTTCTCACACTCGTGGGTTCCGGCAAAGAACGGGAAATTATTCGGGGTGCCGCGTCAGATCCGAAAATCATTGCGTTTGCAGGACTGTGGCACTGTTTTATTTGGACGTGCTTTGGTGCTCTTCAGTAGGTTACTCATCCGCTTCATACATTAACACACACGGTGTAAGTGATTCTAAGCTTTTTTGGATATAAAAAGTTGGGTTTCCGAATGCGTAGCGTGTCCAAGTATGTTTTGGCAAAGCTAAACTTTTAACTCAATGAGTGGTTCTTCCTGCTTGGCACTTTTACTTTGGTTGTATTGCTGTTGGCAACATTGTGTACATGCTGCCGGTGGGTATTTTTGCACATTGGGAAGGTGTAAAAGTCATCGACAAACTGCGATTTCGTTGACCAAAATACTACTATCGCTGGTCAACCACCTTCTAATCCTATTTTAGCTCCCGGCCCACACATCCCCGCTGCAGCACCGTCCCTCCTGCCCACAACAACAAACGCCGACTCCGTCTCACCCATGACATTTGTGCTGAAGGAAACCGTCTCTCTCTCCCGACCGTCATTGTAGAAGGCCAAGTGCCAGGCACCGGCGTCCAGGTACTGGACAAACACCGCCTCATTGAGGACCACGGTCTGGATGCTCCTCCTCTCCCGCGGAGACTCCACCACGCTCCATTTCTCCTTCCCATCGAGACGCTCCATATAGTCGTACTGCAGGGAAGAAGGTATAAGACAATTGAAGCCACAACGCAAGAGGGAACTCTATAATTCAGCTATGAAGTGCTGCAGTGATACTTTTCAGACTTCAGAACATGACCCACAGTTGTACGTGCTTTAAGATTAAAGACTTGAGGGAAGTAAGTGTAGCTAAAAAAAATAAAAAATTGCCAGAGAAACATAAAGAATGCAACACAGAGCTGCTCGTGGGTCGTCATTCTCTTTGGAAAAACATTTTAGAGAACTGTTTTTGCTGCAGCACAGTAGCCACAACCGCGTGTTTTTTTTTTTTTTTTTTTACCAGCTTAAGTCAGGTCAGGCAGCGAAACAGTTATCTGCATGCAATTATCCCTTCCTGCAAAACGAATTCATTGTTAATTGAGTAGTTTCTAATTAATAGGAAGCAGTAAAAGTTACATTACTGTGAAATTTAATTAAGTGTAAATCTTAGTCTAAATGAGTTTTTTCAAACAACTATTATAATGAATCACAAATGAATTCTAACATGTCCCGTGAAACAAGCAGGGTTTCTTCTTTTTTTCGTGCGTCTGCATTCTCCGTTGCATTTGATGAAGATTGTTCATTCATTATGTAGCGTTCGTAATGAATAAAATAATAATCCTGTGAGTAGCCTATTACCCCAAAGGGGGTTAAGTCTAGATGTGCTGGTGCAGATTTTTTTACCTGTGCGTGCGAGGGAGGCAGGCCCTTGCGGATGTACACTCCGAATAGGGCATCCTTGCCGAGGGAGATGTTGAACTTGAGGAATTGGGGTTGGCTGAGGTGAAGCAGGGACCTCCAGAACACTCCCGGAGGGACTTCTTGGGTCACCCGCCTCCCCACCTCCAGGTTGCCGGTGTCTATACTGCTGTTCCGGCCGGCCCACGGACCTGGAGCGAGGGGAAAAGAAACTGCATAATCTGTGATTACGGGCGTCGATTGGTGAAAACCAGCAGTTAATCATCACTGGAAATAATCTGCTTCAAAACAAAAAAAAGTAACAAACAGTACACCATTAGCTCTGTGCGCTGGAGTTAAAATGAATGTTGTTGTATGTTATGGTGGGATGCAAAGTGATGCCTTTGTGTCGAAGCCGGGTGACTTTGTTGTCTGGGCTGAAATGATAGAGGTGCCAGTAGAGGTTTCCCGAGCAGACGCGGCAGACAGAAAAAAAAAAAAAACACACAGCATCCTGCAATCAGGTCAGTCATCTAACAGCAGAGTGTCGGGGCCCAGACAGAAAAAGACAAAGTGCGAGGAGTGCGCGCGCCGGTGTGCAGAATATCGAAGAAACGAAGGTAACAATGAGAAGAACAACAGCAGCATCTGGCCGAGACGGCTGGGGAACACAACACAACAGTCCTCTCATTAATACAGAATACAGACACGGAGCAGCAGCCCACACCTATACCTATAGTACAAGCTGTGTGTGTGTTACAGAGAAGAGATCGAGCGAGTGAAAGAAGAATAGATAGAAAACCGCATGGGGGCTTTAAAAGAGAGAGGAGGAAGGGGGGGACGAGAGGGAGAGAGTGAGGGGAGTTTTACCTCGCTGCCGACTGAAACGATAAACCTAACTCAACACAACCCAGCGGAGTGGTTAAACAGCACATACTGATAGCACGGCTCGCACTGCGTCATGAATTATATAAATATTTTAGCTGTGTGAGCCTGTTTGGGTGCAAAAAAAAAAAAAGAATCTATTGCATATGCAGCATTTAAAAGCCATAAAGGATAAGACTGCCTGCATTTATTTATTTTTTATTATTTTTTTTTTTAGCAAATCCAATGTCTATCTGTCCTTCAAAACTTTCTGACTTCCCTCCCCTGTCTGCTGCATTCATGCCTCAAGCCAAATTGTTCCTACTTGAAGACGTGAATTTTCAAAAATGGGTCAGAGATGCGGTGTTGTATTTCAGGTGGAGAATAGTGATTTCGGCTGAGAACTATTTGCAGCTGTGCATTGACACACAGCCGGAATTTGCATTTATAGCACCACGACGGCATAAAGAACTGATTGAAAACAAACCAGCGCCCCTGCTTCAACACGTCACAGTACTCGGTGTGCCAAATTAATATGTGTTTAATAGCTGTTGGACAACAACGGGGCTCTATGGCGCAGAGAAATAAGCTATATCAGGCTTTGGCAACACATAGAGTACTTGTTAGGATCTATTTATTGTTGACTTTGGGACTTTTCATGGGATGTGTTGCTAGGAAGAAAGAATGCGGAATATTAGCCGCCTAATCCTTTCGGTTTTTCCACATGTGAGACATTCGGTGCCACGGGCAGATTGGAGATCTCACTGTGGGGGTGGGGGTGGGGTGGGGGGTGTTGTTCATACCTCGGCCTCCAGAGGGCAGTGTGGCCACATCGCTGTTGACAGGCAGACCAGCTCCCAGGCCGTTGTTGAGCACGGGGCCGTCGGATGGCTTCAACTGCCACGTCAAACCCAGCAAGTTGATCGCTGCACACAAAAGAGACGGAGAGTGAGAGGACGTGGTGTTGGTGGTGGTGGTGGGTGGGGTGTGAGGGAGAGAGAGAGAGAGGGTGGGTTGGATGGGGGGGTATGTCTTGCTTGGTTGGTTGTTTGTCTGTCAGTGGGGTGGGTAAGAACAAACAAAACAACAAAACTTCAGTTGAAAGCTCATCAAGCCAAAAGAAATACAAGAGACCGGCCCTCTTAAGTCTGATCTGCCATTTATCCTGTAGCTTTTATAGAATGTTGCCTTTATGCTTGCGCCAGCGCGTATCAATCAAACGCATTGTTATCAAAGTGGCAGGTGACCCAAAGCGCAAAAAAAACCCAAGCACGTCTCACCAAACATACAATTAAAAACCATAAAAATCCCTCTGTCTCCCGCTTTTCTTTACCTCAACCTCTCACAACCGTCTTTCAGCGTGACAGCATCTTCTGCTTTTATTTGGAAGTCTTTACACCATCTCACAGAGAGCCGGTGACAGATTGCTCTCTGAAGAGAACGCTCTATGACTCTCCTTTCCCTTCTCCTCTTCTTTTGTCCTCTGTTGTGTTATTGTGCGCTGGTGGTATAAGGCTGCTCGAGTGTGTTCGCTCTTCACTTTGTCAGCTCTTTACTCTCCCCACGTCTCTTCCCTCCTTAGCCTGCTGCCAAGTGTATCCTCCACCACCTCCCCCCCACGAAAAAAAAAGAAAAACCGAACAGAAAGAAAACCGTCTGCTCCCTTACTGTATGCAAAAGTTGTGTGATTTTCTTTTTGGTGCATTTCTGTTTGTTGTAAATGACTGTTTTGATCTGTAGAATGCTTTTTTTTGAACTATCTCCGGAGCGGAAAGATTGGAGCTGCATCGTTTGCTCATGTCTGAATATTTAAACTATAGCAGAGGCACAATGCACCTGCCGTATTGTGTGTGTATAAATGAATACCGTGATGTGATGATACACATAGATGTGTGATTGCCTACAATGCATTATGTAGGTGTTGCTGCCAGCTTCCCAGCTTTGGCCTTATCCCCTCTTCCACACAAGCCTCACAACACCTGCATCTGAAGCCTGGGAATCAATTTCCTTCTTGTCAAATTCTATCTCCACTTGCCCAGGGTTTGCACACACGGGGATGAGCGTGGAAGTTGCAGAAGAAGGGGGCATGCGGCTTTAGGATTTGCTGCCGGGGCAGACTCATTCTCACCCTCGATGTCCCCGTCTCGTCCCCCTCCTCTCGCTTCGGGTTCTTTGTTTCTTCCTTTTTATGTTTCCTCTCTTTCTCCCCTCCCTCGCTCCCGGTCAAAGGAAAGCGCTGACACCTTGGCTGCTGCCCGGCCTCCACTGTCAGCTCTTTTTTTTTTTTTTTTTTT
>NW_007577847.1:567940-585328 GCF_000690725.1 Stegastes partitus | reverse complement strand
CCACCTCTTGTCTCCTCTCTCTTATATCCAACTCTTGCCCTGTCCTCTTTCATCGCGCTGACCTTCATCCCTCTCCTTCTTTTTCCTTTAATTCCCCCTTTTTTTTCTTCCATCTTTTCTTCTTATCTCTGCCTGTCCTTTCCTTGCAGATAACGCAGACATGCATCCACGCACACATGCAGGCAGAGATGGTATCACAGGGAGCAGTCGATAGAAAGATTGCCTATTGAATCAGTTGGAGACAGTAAGCAATTGTGAGTCTATTGTGACGGCGCGCTCAATCTAGGTCATCCCCAAGAACACATCAGACAGCCCTATGGTTAGCTTATTGTGTACGTCTGTCTATTGTGTTTATGTGCCGGTGAGGGTTAGTGCACACGTGTGCTTTTTTTTTTTTTTCCTTCCCTGAATTAGTTTTTCTTTCCCGCTTGTGCTTTTTTTTTCTCCTTCCTTTTCCTTTTTTCCCTGTCAGTGGCTGTGAGAAGTTGACCAATAGATGGCACACTTACTCCTCGGTGACAAGAGCACAAAAGCCAATGCTTTGTCAACAGGTTTCTTTGCAGCAAGACACAGAGCAGGAGAGACACAGAGAGAAAGGAAAGACAAAGAGAGACACTTGTTATCATTCTCTTTACAAGTACCATCCCTCATTTTAACAACACTTCTAACTTTGTTAGGGTGTAATTTTAGCTAAAATGAAACTGCTGAAATTGATGTATTTAGCTTTGTGTTGCCATAATTTTAAGCATTTTCTTTTCTGATCATAATTGCCGTAATTACTGTTTTCAAGCTGCATTGGAAGGCTTTATTAAATGCCATGCCAATAAAGCCTATCTGAATTGAATTCGACTGACAGACATGGGGAGAACAAGAGAGATAGTCTGACTTGGGCTGTGTTACCATTTAATCTCTGTCTTCTCACTCATGTTCATTTTGACAGACACACACACACACACACACACACACACACACACACAATACATGCATGTACACGCTCACACACGCTTACACACTCACAGACAGGAAAAGATCACAGAGAAGCAGGTTTAACAAGCAAACGAGTCGGATTAAAAATAGATCAGTTGCTTCGCGAGGTTTTTATGTAATCTCGATGCATAATTCAGGGAGGTAAAGTGCTTGCCGGTATCATCTGCAAAAAGACAGTATCTGAAGAAGCAGCGCACACGTGATCCTGTGACAAAGGAGAAAAAAAAAAAAAAACACAACAAGAGGACGGATGATGGACAGAGGGGCAAGCGAGACAAAGAAGAGGAGGAGGTGGCCAGGATCGGAGAGGGGGCAACGGTCAGGAGCTCTTGGAGAAATTGTGCCAAACCTCCGCACACAAGAAGAGAGGAGCAAGGAACAGAGAGAATACAGGAGGACAGCAAGAACTGAGAGAATATTAAAGAACATATAAAATCCCCTGAGGACACAAAAAAAAGGAGCAGAAAACAGGCTACAGATGATGCTGCAGAGAACGGAGGAAGAGATGAATAAAAGCCCCCACGGATGAAATTGGGGGAAAAGGGAGAAGAAGATGGGAAGTGGAGAAGAAAGATTTAAGGGATGAGTGGCCCTGTATTCATTGACTGGTTGGGTAAGAAAACATGGTTGTGATTCATCCTTTGACACTAAGTGGTTCACAACACAGGCAATCAGACAGAAATACAATGCACATGTGCATGTTTTGAGAAATATTTATATGTCTCCGAGTTAAAGGGTGCAAATGGATTTCTGCATGAAAGGAAGAACGAGAGAGGCAGAGATGGAGAAAGGTGACTTTGTGGCAGACTGTGCACCGAGTGTCCCCTGACTGGAAAATATTGTATCATCATCATTCTGTTCTCTGGAACATGTTCCAACGGTTCAAATTCTCCCCTTCTCTCTCGCTCTCTCGCGCTCCTTTTCCTCCCCTCCGTTCTTATGTCTCTCGCCCTTTTCCGTCTCAACTCAACCTTATCATTGCCTGTTCAAATGGCAGCGTCTCCGATTCAACTGGTTGTGATGCTCCTAATTGCAGCAAAGGCTGAGGATTGCCCCTTTGCATGTTTTTGCATGTAATCTCTTGCAATGCAAGTAAAATTACAAGAGAGCACGCTCGCATGCACACACACACACACGTACACACACATGGGCAACACACTTTCATTTGCCTTCTCCCCTGGCCATCCTGATAAATGCATATTAACTGTTCTAATTCACCACTAAATTAACAACTCTGACCTCAATTAGGGCAGTAATTGTAGCTGAAACCAGCCCCCCCATCCTCAGCCGGGCTTCTAATTGGTTTAGGAAGCCTTTTCCCTGCATTTCTACCTTTTGCTCGCCCCCCCCTTCTCTTCTCCGAGGCTCTCACTTAACAGGCTGGTAGACAGTTTACTGCCCAAAGCAAACACATGCACCAAAAAGCAGCCACCTGAGAAAAAGCACCTCCACTGTGTCTTCCTGCATCACTCGCACCTTCCTCTCCATCTCTGCGGCACAGGGGTGCAGTGCTAATATTGGAGAGACTGAGGAAAAGAACAGCGTGCCGCCTCAGGTTCTCCATATTCAGGCCATTTGGGATATTTCTTAGAATTTACCACACAATATCCACTTATGTAATCTATAAATAAGGCAGCTTTCTCTCTCTCGGCTATGTTTTGAAGGCGCTGCTTGCTGAGATCATTTAGAGTCTCAGACAGAGGGACGGGGGCGGCGGTTTGCTGCTGCCCTTGGGGGTCATATACACTGAGAGAGACAATTTGTCTGCTTCTGAGTGTGTATCTGCGTATGCATGCTGAAAATTGCATGGTATTAACAACAAGCACTCACACACTGCAACCCCCGACGGGACCTCCTCACCCAGCTGATGCAACTGAACTGTAATTGACTGCAACACAAAAGGTTATGCGAGTTGCTTGCAGCTCCTACCTGCAAAGCTGCATCCAGCGGAAAGAAACTCACTCAATCACTCAGCCGAAATGGCTTCCTTATTGGCACTGAAATATTGAGATGGCCCGACGCAGATGTAGCCACGTGTGCTCGTGTGTGTGCATGCATGTGTGTGATTGGCTAAATGAAAAGAGATGTGAATCTGAGTGATGTCCTCCTTTCTGAATCCTCATTTCCTCTTCAGATATCTCTACCCTGACGCTCCTAACCCCCCCACACACACCCACATCAACCCACTCTGCCTCGTCTCATCCCTCCCTACCTCGGTCCTTTCCCTCTCATCGATCTGTATTAGAAACAGGATATGAGGAACTATGCTATCTTATCACAGATCAGAGAGTGGGAGAGAATGAGTGAGGACGAAAGAGTACGTTCTGGAGGCCAAGAGACGGCGAAACTGAAAGAAAATGAGAGACAGAAAGAGCATAAAAAGAGAAGGACACCAAGTTCTTTCACTTCGCCTTCATCCGTCTCCTGTTTCAAACACGGGACTTGTGCAGCACCATGGGCCTAATTGGACTAACGATTGGGGCCAGATAAGACCCGCACTAATGAATAAATGAATGAGAAAATAAATGAATGAAATGAGCCCACGCACGCTAATGCAGGCAAAATGAACACCGCTCAGCAATGACATCAGTGCAAATCCTGGGGTTTTATGCACACATCAAAGCGTCGGGTATTATGTCCTCCAAAGCACGTACAGCAACTCCGGGTATACTAACGGTAAGTCAAAGGATGAACACTGATGTTACCACTTAAACAACTGCGCAGCCTGCTTTGTATTACTTGACCAGTGCAGATGACCCCTTTATCCCTCCGGTGCAGATGGTATAAGCACCTTGTGCCTGGTCCTGGCCGTGCCCTGCCCTTTTCCTGGACTGGCAGCGTGTGGTAAGATCCTAACCTTTATCAGTGCGACAGGCCCTGCTGCTGCGGACACACGCTCCACGTCTGATCTTTATGCCCAGGTTCCTGCATTCACCATATGCCCGACAGTGCCTTCACCTCCACACACACACACACACCGAATGTATGTACACAGACACCTACACTGGCATGAGTGACACATCCTGACCTCTAGCTGTTCCACCTTGGATCAGCAGAAGGGAAGCCACATGCAATGTGAGAGGGGACTTTGGGGTCAAGGAGCTGGCTTTGGAAAGGAGCCACATTGTGAGAGCTGCAGGTCCAGCACACCTCACCACCTGACATATTCAAGATTTGTATTTACATTTCAAATAGGGGAGAATATATGATTAAAAAACACAAATCTTATTCTTTTTTTTTTTTTTCAATTAAAAGTTTGACAACTTTGCCACTTTGGCTGCAAACAAGTATGTAATAAGGAAGCGGTTCTGGTCTGAGGGGTGTTTAATGTGTTCAGAAAGAACATTTCTTCTTTTCTCGTGTGAAATAATTAATCATTTTATAATAGTACTCGATATCTAAGAAGCAAACATCACTCGTTTGTCCTGTTAAGAAGAGTCACAAGTAGACTTTGGTATATGTACATAACATAAAAATACGAAAAAACTTTGTTATGTCATTAGCAGCTTATTTGCATTTTCTCAGAGTTTTTTATTTCTATTTCCAGAAGCTTGTACTACAACAGTGTTTTCTCCACTCAAGGCCAGGCTGCTAAGAAAAAAAATCTCAGGGGTTCAGGGATGATTAATAAGAAAAGGAATGAAGAACAAGTCTTGTGCTTGTGTTTCACAAACTTGTGAATTCTCAGTGTTAGCTACGTTTTTGCTGCTTCTTTATTGTAATATATTGAATAGTTTAATGAGTAACATGTAGGCTGGTGACCTCAGTGAAGTAAGAGGTGGGAAAATGAAGCAGAAAGTAGACTTTTGAAAAAAAAAATAAAAATGTTGAGAAATGTTCACATATGCAACTACAAGGACATTAAGAGTTGCTTTTGTAGAGGAGTTTTTATGCCTCGGTTGTGACATCACGAAAGGGAGAGCGACTAAGCAAGGTCACATTTAATTATAAGAAATGTGGATCTTAACAGTAGTTTTGAAACTGAAAAGGTCAAAATGTATACCGGTACATATGATGGAGCACAGGTTTATAATTATGAGCCCGCTAGGTGTCAAAGAGTCCAGGAACGCACACGGATTAGAATAGATAACGGCCATCGGTGAGAAATTAATTAGCGGTGTGAGAGCCGGTGCAGAGCAGGGCAGGTGACCGTTGTTAGCTAATGATAGCTGACATTGTGCTTATATTACAGTTCTATATCAGGATATAACAAAAACTAGTCCCGACCATTTAATACTGGCAGGATTATTGATAGTTACCCATAACAGAGACTAATACGCTGGATCAGGTGGTGTCCATCATGTCTGACATAAACCATGACTACATTTTAGGATCTAGAGAGAGATTTGTGAGAAAGCTGACGAATAAATGTAAAAAAAAATACATAGAAACTGCACAGTTAGTGTTTAAAATGAGCTGAATCTCCTCAGCAGAGCCAGAAGCTGCTGCTGCCGGGTGGAACTGAAGCGGCTGTGTGTGTGTGTGTGCCGAAGCAACCGAACCAGCTATCAGTCTCGCACTTCCAGAACTTCATCGCACCTTTGCGAACATAATCCTGCTGTCTAAAATGAGCGCCGCACACAGCCGAGTTTCTCCTCACAGATCCAGCAGCGAATCCGTCTCCTCACCTGCATCCAGACACTAAAGCTAACTCTGTTCCTCCTCCTGTTCGGAAACGTGTGGGCTCGGGGCTGGAGTTTGTGCAACCTGCGCACTCTAACACTAAAAAAAAAAAAAACAAGATCAACTTTCTATATCGCACCCGCTTGATCTCACTACCACCTCCTACCACACAGCGAGCCGAGGCAGAGAGAACTATATAATGTGGCGTAATATGGCGCCTTGTGAAAAAAGAACATTTTTTAGTGGTGCTGTTTGAAGTGCCTCCTTTTTATCTAAATTTCTCCCTTAAAAATATTAAATCTTGCATTAACTTTTCAAACGATCATTTCCAAGAACTATTAATTATACATTTAGTGAATAATTCCACCTGCGAGTTGCTTTTTTAACCTCTCGTGGTGTGTGGGAACCTGATATAATTTCTCTCCATTCCTGGCGGTACACCAGGCGCGCGTTAGATAACTTTAAAAAGAATCAAAAAATTCTGATGAATGACAAAAACTATACCAATGTGTGTTTGCTTGTAAATTAATCTTATCTATTTTAGCAAACCTACAGAGCTGGGAGCAGGGAAGTCATTAACATGTTATTATGTAAGGGAACAGTGATATGAATGCACTGAAGTGAGACACTTATAACCGGCAAGAATGGGCAGTAAGCGATTGTGATCAGTCTGGAACAGCGAGACAGCAATGATGGATGGAAAGTGGTCGGCTTAGAGGCATGAAGGTCACACTCGATGACAGTGTATCTGTGTGTGTGTGTGTGTGTGTGTGTGTGGGTCTGTTTAATCAACAGACAGGGGAGCTGAGAGTAAGACTAAAAATACTTTTGTCTATGTGTGTGTGTGCGCGCGTGCACGTGAGTGTGTGTGCGTGCTCTCATTCATCAGTGGTGACAATACCATGTGGAGTGTGCCACTGTGCCCGACAAATTCAGCAGTTGCGCGGACGCACACATTCACGCGGACCACTCCTGCAAAGGTGACACAAGCGCCCGCTAGCAAGTTTACTCGTTGCAGTCAAGGGCACACCTGTGTCTGTGTGTGTGAATGTATGGGTATGTGAAAACAGTCCACCTGGACACAACTAGCTTGACATGTCCTCGATCTTTCATCTATCAAACCAGCCTTTCCTCTCATTTCTAACCACAATGCATCTCCTTCCTCGCTCTGCTTTTCCCCACTTCTTTCCGTGCATTTTCCGTCCTCCGAGGCCCACATTCTTCTTCTCTTTGTATCCTTTCTAACTTCCTCTGTCATCACTCCCCCTCTCCCCTGGTCTTGTCCTCCACAGATTCTTTCCGTCCTTTCGTCTCTCTGTCACACTCCCTCTGTTCTCTGCTCGCTGTGATCAATTAGGAGACATTAGTCCCACAGATATTCCAGGCGACAGAGGCCTCAGGAGGCCACGCTCTCCTTCATCTCTCCTCCTTCTGCCTCCCCTCACTTTCTCCTCTCCACACCTGGCTGTCTTGTCACTCCTGCTCCTCCTCCCCATCAGCTCTCCTTCCCTCCTCGGCAGTGCAAACAACAGACCTCATTCCCCTCCAAACACCAATCTTGCGCTCTCACGCCTTACAGTGCTGACAGTGACATATCAGCCTCAGCCCTCCTCCTCTCCATCTTTCCAGTGATCTATCCTACTTTCTCCTTTCCCCTTTGCGTCCCCCCTCTGCCCTCTGTGCACCAACTCTATTCCATGCCTTTCCTTTTCCCTCTATCTTGCTCTCTTCAGGTTGCCATTCACAATGATGGACCTGTCTTCCCTCCTGTATGCCAACCGTTCACCTGTATCCTAGCAACCACCTCTCCTTTGGCTCTGTTGCTCCATGCGGAGCAAGCAAACAAGACGCCGGGGGAATGAAGAACAAGCACTCTCGTTTATCCTCCTCCCTCCATCCGTTCAGTCATTCCTTCACACGTAAAGAGGAGGCCATACTCCACTGGAGTTTGGAGCAAAACACTTTAACTGAAAATGCAACTCTCTGTCCTCGCAAATAAACTCTCTCTAACTCGCACGAACACAAACAGGGAATACAGAAATGCACAGACTCACAGCTGCACATGCTTTTTTTCTGCCCGTTTTGTATATCTATGTGGGCATGTTTATCTCATCCCCATGGCTCCATCCTAACAGCAGGACATAGTAAATAAGCTTCAAAGAGATATTGTCGGTTGTGCTCCTGAAGCATGCAAAGTCCTGCCTGTCTGAAAGACTCTCAGTGTGTACGCATGCATGTCTGTGTGTGCGTGTTTCTCGAAGATTGTCAAGCAATTTTTGGGGCTTTATTTATGGTCTTCAAAAAATAAGAAAGAACAAAAAAAAAACAAACATTTGAAGGCCAGCGCACCCTCAAAGCCACACAATCAGACACGCACACATTGTATATAGGCTGCTCTTGCGGCACTCGCACACATGCGCGCACAAAAAGAAAAGTGCTGTTCAGGCACATGTGTCCTGGTGTAATTTATGAGTGGGCTCCTGGGCGGACGCCTCAGAGGGGTCCTCTTCACGCTGCATGGCTCTGGGTGCTCTGCACAATCCCCCCTGTGAGTGCCGGGCCCACACACACACACACACGCGCGCGCACGTAACACACAAACAAGGTAGCACAAAATCCCCCTTATGAGTAGTGAACTCGCCGCACGATTAACGCTACAAAAAGCTAGGTAAACACAAGGGTTTCAGGCTTGGCAGCACTGCTACAGCTCTGTTCACCATAGACAAAACACCAGAGCAGAAAATATTTCCTTATAACAGCTGAAAAGAGGGCTCACAGTTAGCAAAAGTAATAATAACAATAAAGTATAATTTCAGCCTTGTTCAGCTTACTGAATTATAGCCAGCTGGACAATTACGTTTGGTGTTAAAGCACAGACGTTTGGCATATAATAAAACAAACACACACAAAAAAAATACACACAAAGAGGAGCTTAAAGGAAAAACTTATTATGAACTATCGCGCTTCACTCCCTTACTCGATTCTATTAAAAATAGAACACAATATAGTACACTGTTTCTGGATAGTGTCCTTACAAGTCTGTTGTATAAATACACCTATAAATAAAGTAATCTCCTAGCGTGGCTAACTACTAATTATTAAGACAGACAGGCCCTGCTGTTAACAAGTTGTATGCATCTGGCAAGTAACCCAATGGTGCACAAACACTGATTTGTGGTAAAAAAAAAAAAAAAAAAGTAGAGGCAGCAATTAGTCTTAGA
Organism: Stegastes partitus; assembly: GCF_000690725.1. Lineage (NCBI taxonomy): Eukaryota > Metazoa > Chordata > Actinopteri > Pomacentridae > Stegastes > Stegastes partitus. The sequence continues at coordinate 576,497 of NW_007577847.1, read as the reverse complement.
AACAGACACATATTTCATTACTTTCCTAATTAGAACTATATTTAACAATTAATGTGTTCTGATGAAAACAAATATTTGTGTCACTAAGCACTGCTGATAAAATGATGGTAAAAAAAAGACGAGTAAAGTGAGGTTTCTCTGCTGTTGCTAAGCTCCGATACACCCCTGCCCTCGATTATCAACGGGGGAGCTGTTTTTTGCACTTTGCGGTAGTTGTGGCCTTCCTTCCTCTGCCCACTCCTGTTTTGTAGCTCCATATGTGGCTGTCCGGCGCCGGCAAAGGGCCTTGATCTGCTCCGGAGGACACACACCACTCTCAAGGGCACTCGGTGGGGGTACGACAAAACGCAACAAACACACACACACGTGCGCTCACACACACGGGCACGGATTTGAGCGGGCGTGCACGATTTGGACACATCCAGGCTGAGCGGGGCGGCGTGCACGCATGGATGCACACATATAAACTCACTGTGGATGGATAGGTGGATGGTGATGTATAAATAAATATATATAGATATATATTTATAAATAATGTAAAATTATATTAATAATGTATGTAGAGGCGATGAGGGGGTTGTTCTTTCTGCTGATGCCACTGTTTCCTAAGATCCCCCCATCTGTTGACTCTGGTCTCTGGGGTAAGAGGCCAATCAGGGGCTCGGTGGCACATCTGCCTCCTTGCCCACACACACACGAATACACTAAAACAGACACACACACACATTCAGACGTACTTACATTTTCTCTCTTTTTTTTCTTTTGCTCCTCCTCTTCCTATTGTCTCTCTTTCCTACACAAACACACACACACACACACACACACACACGTCTGCCTTCTCTTGACCAGTGAACGGGGTCAAGAAGGAATAAACTCCTCTTCCTATTGTCTCTCTTTCCTACACAAACACACACACACACACACACACACACACACACACACACACACGTCTGCCTTCTCTTGACCAGTGAACGGGGTCAAGAAGGAATAAAATCCATGCCCACACTCGCACTCCCACACACTCTAAGCAACGCGTTCTCTTTCTACTCACAGATCCACCAGCAGACAGCCATCAGAATCTCTTCCCGATGTGCTCGGTAAGTGCTCTCCTCTGAGTATCCGCCGTTCCTTTAAGTATGACTATCGCACGTTGGCTTCAGATCAGTGAAAAACATCCACTTTCCTGCTGGGTCTGTTAGGATTCCTACCTTGACTGATACCTGCTCACAGAAACAGTCCCTGTATGCTGCGGTTTATGCATCTTCCTATCTGCGCTGACTGGCTGTTTGCTGATGCTGAGTGGAGGCCAAGGCTCCTGCTGAGGCCGATTTTGACAGTGCAGCACAAGACTAAAGTGACAAAGCTCACGCCTTCTGAATCTGCTTTGTGTTTAGAGCGGGCTGTTAGTTTGACACTTTTTCCTTTGCGGTGTGGGGGATGAATAAAAAAAAAAAAAAACCCTCAAAGTTTACGCATTGTAGGTCAGCGCAAAACAAACAGAACTAACCAACCTGAAATAAAAGAGCTGTTTATGTGTGGCAGCGCTTGTATTCATTCAGGCGTAATTCTAGTGAGCTTTCCAGCACCTCATTGTCTCTCTCTCGCTCTCTCTCTCTCTGTATATGTATATGTTTAACTCCTCATCAGAAGAAACCCTCTAATTAGAACATTTAAAATGTAATTAACCCTCTTCATGAATAATATTCGCTTACCAATGAAGTAGGACAGTAGGATGGCCAGCAGAGCAGCGGCTGCGATGGCTGTCACTGCGGCGCATTTCCAGCTGCAGTACTTGGACGGCTTCTTTAGCTTGAAGGCTGAGCGGGAGAAGGTGTTTCTGGGTAGCAGGCGAGGAGGCGGAGAGTACACCGTTCCCGAGGTCAGAGGGTAACCGGGGGAGGAGCTACTGAAGAGGGGAGTGGTCCCTGACGACGTCTTGAACAAGAAGTGCCTGACGAGAGAAAAAAAAAAACGAAAAGGGGGGGGAGAAAACGTGTTATTCCACAGGTAGTAAGGAAAGAGACGTTATGATATTATGCTTTCTGAAACACAAAGGTCCGGTGGCTCTGTGGGAAGGTAAACACACCAATCTACCACTCGATCAGATGACAGGGTCACATATGTGCGAGTTTCTTTCCAATTTTTTTTCTTTCCGATGAACCCTTTCTGCCATATGGGTGTGAACATCCTTGAACTGATTGTGTATCCAATTCATCCCTGTTCCAGTCCAAGGTCTCTTTTTAACCTCCACCTGCTTTACCCTCTTTTTTTTTTATCTCCTTCCGTGCCCTTGCTTCTCTTCCGTTCACCCCACTTATGATGTGCCTTATTTCTGCCCTTGATGGCTGGAGAGGATCAGTGCCGTCCCCCCTTTCCTGTCCTCATTGTCCAGGTGGGGTCAGAGCTCAGGGAGAGGATAAAAGCAGGATTTGAACCATCATCCCTTTGCTCATATTATCCATTATCCTCTGCTATCGCTGCACCTGCTCACCCAACTCCTCTCTTCCGCTGCTCTCCCTCCCCCCCCCTCCTCTTCCCTTTCCTATGTTATCTTTTTTACAGCCACTCCACTCCTTCTCCTTAGCATCCTCTCTCTCTCTAATCACGTCCTCCCTTATTCATTCCTTAAAAGATGTCCGTCCCCACCTTTCAGAATCTCTTCTCTCATCTGACCTTGTAGGAACGCTGTTGCCTCGGTGAGGGAAAAAAAAAAAACACTGCACTTGAAGAATATTTTAAAGGACGCGGGAAGAAAGAAAAAAAATAAAACTTTTCTGAAACCTTTGTGACATCTTTTGCGACACACACACACACACACACACACGGTCAAAGCACACATGGGGAGTGAGGAGCTGCCCCCTACACAGACCTCAGGTGGTTTGACAATACAAAGCCCTCAGGTGAGTGTGACATATCAGAGGAGGGAAGGTCACTCCACTGCCTCAGAGATGACTGAGGAAGAGGAGTCTTTGTCTGCCAGGTTTTGTGGAACTTGCTTGTTTGTGTGTTTGCGAGTGTGTGTGAGTGTGTGTGTGTGTGGGGAGGTGCGACTGCTCTACTACTTCTGTCCTTTAGAATTTCTAACCTTGGGAGTGAGGACACGTCTAGCTTTCACTTCATCTAAAGGCAGCCTTAGTCGTAGGGTCTTGATGTTGAACGTGTTGCCATGGGTAATGGATAATTCTGGTTCATTACAAAGTGCCATGCAGTATTTCTATAAGTGACTCGTATTGATCATCTTGCTACAATGCAATGTTCTGCTGAGAAACCTTGGGTCCTGGCATTCATGTGGAGTTTGCTTTGACATACCATCCACCTAAACGCTTCCAGACGGCAGCAGCCTCCCCCAGCAGGACAATGTTCCCCGCCACGCTGCAAACATGCGCAATCCAGGAACACAACAAAGAGCCTGAGGCACTGACTTGGCCTCCAAACTCCCCAGATCTCAATCTGACTAAGCATCTGTGGGATACACTGGAACAAGTGTGATCCACGGAGGCCCCACCCCGCAGCCCACAGGACCCAAAGGATCCGCCGCGAACGTTCTCATTGCCAGACACCACAGGACGCCCCCAGAGGTCCTGTATCCACCTCCAGCCTCAATGGGTAAGAGCTGTTTTGGCAGCACGAAGGGGACCTACACAATGCGAGGTGGGTGGTTTTAATGTGTGGCTCATCTGTGTATCAGAAAACGGGCCAAAAAGAAGCGGACAGACAATACAGCAGGGAGTAAAAGGTTTAGCCGGAGCACCCACAGCACTTTATTTGGAGGCACACAGGAAAACTATGTTAGGTCGAAACCTGGAAATCAGTTAACCGTGATGGATGTTTGGGCAGTTTGGGTAATTATTTCACAGTTTGCACCGTATTTTCTTTTCTAAAAGTTTAGCTCATCCAGTGGTTTATTTAATACCTGACTGATTGTTTGAGTGTGCCTAATCTGATGTCTCCTTTTTTGGGATGTTGCCAGGTTTGCAAAACTGAGCAAATAGCAAAAAATAAGGGCCGAGTCACAATACCCATGGTTAGCAGTGGACGCAAGGGTTAGGGAATCAAGTCTAGCAAGTCTCATGTCCTAAACCTGACCTTAAGTCAAGTTTAGGACATGATTATTGGGACTTTTTGGGACTTCTCTCCTCTCCATCCAGGACATTGGGCATAAACGCTGACAAGAGCAAATAACATCATCAGAGACTCCACACATCCACATCACAAACTGTTCTCACTGCTCAACTCCGGCAGGAGGTTTCACAGTGTGAAGATCAGAACATCCAGATTCTGCAACACTTCCATCCCCCTGGCCAGAAGTCTACTGAACTCCTAAAAAACAAACCCCAAACTGCTGCCGTTGTAGAACTTTTCTTTTTTGATTACTTGCAATTTCTTTTTTAATATATTTTTTGGGGCTTTTTGCCTTTGTTTAGAGCAGTAGAGACAGTCAGGAAATGGGGGAGAAGAATGGGGAGAGACCTGCAGCAAAGGGTCGTGAGCGGGAATCGAACCCACGACCGCTGCGTCGGGGAACTGTAGCCACAGTTCATGGGTGTTTTTTATGCATGTGTGCTTGAATGAATCTATCTATCTATCTATCTATCTATCTATCTATCTATCTATCTATCTATCTATCTATCTATCTATCTATCTATCTATCTATCTATCTATCTATCTGTCTATCTATCTATCTATCTATCTATCTATCTATCTATCTATCTATCTATCTATCTATCTGTCTAAGCACTGGTTTCCATTTGTATCACTCTCTTTCTATGCAGACGAGATCATAATGGGAATTCAACCACACACTTTCTCGCAGTCCTCCAACAAGTGCAACACCCCTTGGTGATAACTAGGCTGAATCCTGATTGGTAAACGGATGGTTTGAACTAGAGATGAAACTACTCCAGCAGGAATCCACATCAGCTTATGACTGCAGATGCATCATGTACCTACAATAAGTTCTTTGTCCATTACGACGCGCTGGGAGCAAAACAAAAGAAGCAACAACGGCACAATCATGAAGAAAAGTAGCCTACATTTCCAGTTGTCCACACATTTTCCACGCTGCCCCTGAGTAGAATTTACTCGTTGTTGAGAAAAACGAGGAGCTAAGTGGCCGTACTTCTTACATTACTTCTAATCTTTGGACTTTGGGAGCGTAGCAAGTCACTCCAAATAAAACTAGTAAAAGCCAAGAAAAGTCATGAGTCATTGATGTTTTTCTTTGTCAAGTGGAGTCAAGTGGAGTCTAAGTCACCACATTTGTGACTCCTCTCTGCCTCCAAGACCAAGACACGTGACTGGCGTCTGCACAGATGTGTGTCAGTGCTGTCTTCTCTCTTCTGTAAACCCACTGTGTCATGTACTCAGCCGACGCTAGCAGGGCCGGTCGTAAACCACCGCTGTTTCTGGATTGGACGATCGCTATTTAAAACAGCGCTTTACCGCTCTTTGTGGTCTCATATCATTCTGATGCCTTTAATCACTGCTGTGTGTCTAAACATGTGTCTGCTCTTCTGAAAACAGTCGGTGGAAACAGGTAACGTGCTCGGAGCATGAAGATTTGGTTTGGGAGCACCGTTCCACTCTATCAATTATTCAGTGTCTGTCTCTCTCTTTCTCTCTCATCATTTCATGCCACTGAATGTTGGATTGGTATCCTGCTGGATTCTCCTCTTTTTTTTTTCTTTTTCCCTCTTCCAGCTTTCTCTCTCCTTCCACCTCTCCCTTTACCTGTCAGGTATGCCGTGTGACACCAAGGAAAATAGGCAAAAGAAAAGCGAGGAGGGGGGGGAAAAAAAGTCACATGACAGATAGAGGCTGAAAGAGCACGCAGAGATGGCACGCAAAGAAATATGAGGTTATTGTCTAAAAATATCACACTCTCTGTGTCACTGCCATCAATTTTATTATGCATGCATAAACCTATATGCTCCCAAGGAAGCACATGGCAAGCATGCGCATCTGAGCTACCACACACACACACACACACACACACACACACACACACACATATACACACACGCTCTCTCCAAGGTCAAGCAGCATGCGTCTTTGCTTCAACTCATTTTCACAGCCGTTGAAGCACTCTGTGATGGCAAGGCCAGCGGTAATTAATTACAATACTAATGCATGTGTGAACGCAACGAGAGGGTGAGCGGGTGAATTACTTGCATTCTATGCGACACAATGCGTGTGATTTGATGTGCTGGTATGTATTTGAACTCGGGCACTCATTCCCTGGCTTTATTGTTTGTGTGCAGAAGCTCCACTGCGAGCTTGGTGGTGGGATGGGAATATGTCTATGGGCCATACTAATTACGACTAGGAATGGAAAGTGTCTAATGTGCTCTGGGGAGGTAATTGACATTGATTTATGTTACGGAGGACTATGGAGGGGTTCTATCATAGCAGGCAGCCGGCAATCACAACTCTGTATCATTAAGCTGGGGTGTGTGAGTGTGTGTGTGTGTGTGTGTGTGTGCGTGCTTTGTGTGTGCACTTCCGTGTGAATATTGTGGAATTTTTGACAGTGGTCCAGCATGGAAATGTCACACATAATTAGAGAAAGCTGACAGAGACCCCCCCTAACCAGTGCCACCTCGTTGTCATGCATCCTGTCTTACACATGCAACACACACACACACACACACATACACAGAACAAGCGAAAATGTAACTCCCTCACACGCTAATGCTCAATTTACACAGACTTAGACATAGGCACCCACCCACGCACAAATAGTAGAAATTTATGTGGGTTTTTCTTTCATGAGACTGCCCTGAATGCGGTACCAAATGTTTGATTTGCATCCGCGCGGCACAAAAAAAAAAAAAGTGGCATAGGAGAAAAACCGAAGACGCAGATGAAGGCTACAGTTTAGAGGACGGACAGGGAGACGGAGGGAGGATGCGTTTTCACTCCATTCCAACCCTGCTCCCCATTGAGAGAAAAGAGGACCTGGACAATTAACCACAGAACAGAGAGCATGCTGGGTAATTAGCAGGAAGTCAAAGCTCGCATTCCCCTTGAGCGAACAAACACACACGCTTTTGTGCGCCCACACACATACACACACACACACACTGTTCATTTTCTCCGGCTCTCGCAAACATGTGGTTGCTTAGGATAGCACTCCGAGAATCATCATCAGATGGAGAGAGCAATTAACAGAGGTGGACGAGGTACGGGGGTGACTGGAAAACAGTCTGATCCGAGAATGAAACAAAGGGCTCGGCGAGCGGAGGATGCTCAAGGACGGTGTCCAGAGAATTCATACCTACTACAATTGTAGGAAAATCAATCGGCAGATGGATACGGTGGCATTCATTTGCTCAGCGTTGCTTTGATGAGGGACGGGGGGAAATTCTGAGGCTGACTGATGTTTGTAAAAAGCAAAAGAAAACCCCAAAAAAACCCACAATGTAGCACTTGTCTAGCTTTGTTTGTTTCCTGAGATAATGAGGCTTTCTAGGTTGTATTTTGATTTTTATCTATTTATTTATTTTTAAAAAGGAACAGTTGAGAAATGACCACCAGCCTAATTTATTTTAGCAGTTAATGACTAGAAAAACGAAAAAACAACAGAAAGCATTTATAATATTTTTGAATGGGAAATATTAGGAGTCAGATATGTTATGAAACCAGCATCTCTCAGCTGTTAGTAGCATTGAAAGGTACTGCCGCACTGGCTTCAGCCTCAAGCCACGAGAGTTGCAACTTGGTTGGGTGAAACTTTTTTATATTTGCTTACTCTTGAAAATGAATTGCTGAAACAAGTAAAAGTGCAGCTAAAAAAAAAGAGGTCTTAGTTTGTTATGGTAGTAGTTCTGGATAAAAATGTTGTATATTGTGATTACGCTATGCTGTACACCGTATAAATGCAAAGTCATATCATTAATAAACTGCATGATAATATGCAGTTCTTAAAGGCACATTAATGCTTGCAGGGCTGCGAATCCTCTGTCTTCCCTTTACTTCTTCACTCGGTGGTTCCCACAGGTAGCATCTTCGTATATGTCCCCGCAGTAATGCATTTGAAAGTAACCTGCAGTAACCCCTACCCCACCCCACCACATCCTCCGCTGCTCTTTCCAGATAAATTGAGATGCTGCAACCTTCTCGGTGATCTTATTTCTCCCCTAGAGTTGCGGCCTACAGTGGAGCGAGCAGGGGAATGTCCTGAGATCACAGAGAGAGATTGAACCTGGCATCAGGCAGCCAAGAGGCTCCAAGGGACCGATTGGAAATCAGGTGCTTTCTCACAAAACGCTGCAACACATGTACACGCACATGTGCGCTTGCATGGAGAAATGCACTCTTTGTCTCTGTTTCTTGCACACACACACATACACACACACACACACACACACACACACACACACAGAGTGGCATCAGCCATCTATAGTCATTTATCTCACACCGGTAAATGTATCCATGTTCTGTGGGCCCCAATCTCCCTCCTCTGCCTTTCTATCTTCTCTCATACACACTCCCCAAAACAATCTCCTTCAATCACCACCTCTCTCCATTTCTCTCCCTCTCTCTCCCTCTTTATCTC
>NW_007577847.1:559523-567891 GCF_000690725.1 Stegastes partitus | reverse complement strand
CCCCACACCCCTCCATCCTCACCCCCGCCACTCTCCCGACTTATATTTCTTTGCTATATCACCGCTCCCTTCCTTCGCCTGTTTCTATCTCTCTCCTTCTGTGCCAGTCATCCAAGCCCTGGGGTGTTCTTAGGTGATCAATCTTCATCCTCTCAGCGCTGTCACACTGCCGGGTCAAGCCAAAACACACACATGCACAAGCCCGCGCGCGCACACACACACGTTTACTATAATGAGTGGACAACAAATGCCAAGATTTACATATGATTACAGTGGGGAGCAGTCACAGTGTCAAAAAAAAAAACACAGAAATCTCACATGCTTGGAAGCAGTGGCACCACACAAATGTACACAATCACATCCTCTCTCCCTCACATGAGCAGGTTACTCATCTAGCTGCTGGTTATAATGAGATGGAGGACGGCCTCTGCCAGCTCAGGGATGGTGTGACTCTCTGGCTCTGCCCGGCTGGCTGGGGCCCAATCGCGAACTCCAGCAGCTCCAGCGAGCCCACCCAGCCTCCGCAACAGTCTGGACCAGAGCGGAGGGCCCAAATCTGGGCTGGAGGGCGGAGCTGGAAACTCTGTGTGCCGCTCTGGGCTCCATTCGCAGCAACAGGCTCTGAGCCATGCCCAACCCCACCACCTGAACATGACCAAATACTGGCGCCGCAGAAGGGCTCAACAGCGTGGGTGTGTGTATGTGACGCTTCATTTAAATCCGTAGAGATGGCAATCACAGGCAGCCTCGGCGGAAAGAGGATTCGTGAATTTATTTTGGTTTCGCCACAGATCAGCGCGTCATTTTGTGGCAGCACAAATCACAAGAATCTACCCTCTCCTCAAATTGTGTTGTGGCATACGTGTCCCCATGGCAACACAGGTCTTGATAAGCAGTCGCAACTGGAAATAGTTCAGTTTCAAGGATGTAGGTATTCTTCTTACCCATCATGCATACCGGCACAATGCATCAGCATAGGTTGAGTATGGACCTGAGATCAGTGAGGCTGAATTAAACATGGTGAGGCCTCATAAATACTGCACAGGGCCAGCACTCCGGGGAGCTTATCCGGGCCCATCAGAGCTGGAAGCCCCAGCGCCCAGCAGGAGAAACACAACTACAGCTTGCAGAGTAAATGTGCGGAGAGCGACCGTGCGCATGCTTGCGAGCATGTAGGCAGTGTCCCTTTCACTGCATGCCTCATAAATAGTAATACGCTGCATGAATGCTCTGTTTGCCTGGTAAGTGTTCTTTGTGTACTGGCAAAGGCACATGTGTAGCCTGTGTGAAATGGTTTGTATTTCCTGGTCCCTCACTCCAGGTTGCAAACATAATAGCTGTGATACATGTTGGCCGTTTATGGGTGTCCCGCTTGGAGGTAAGGTAGGGAATGCACACCTTCTTGAATCACAGCCCAGAGCGATTTTCCTTCTGGTTTGGAGGGCTACATATTGACTGGTAATCATACAGGGGAGATGTTCAGTAGCACTGTGCACATTTGCATGATTTTCTGTGGTGTTGTGGCTGCTCAGTGAACTTGAAAGTATAGATGAATCATTTACAAGTGATGGTGTTTTAAAAAACTATGCTAGTCTCCCAGAGACAAATTAGTTGAGCTGTTCAAGTGAGGAGTTCAGATCTTCCTCCTTTCTTCTTAGCCTTAGATCCGCACCATTCATGCTACTGTATCACTGCCTTGGATGAGTATCCAAGGACATCAGTCTCTCAGGCATTCAAACAATTTGTCACAAGAAGAATGGTAAATGTATGAACTCATCGTGGGGGAGACAAGCAATGATTGACTGAATAAAAAAAAATAAAAAAAATGGTGTTAGGTGGGTGTAAAGCAACAAAAAATCATAAAGGACCCAATCACTACAGCATTTATGAGAGAAAACATTTCCAAATACCAAGTCAGTTAATTCCAGTGCAATTGCCACGATAAGTGGATTCACTTGTGGAGGCAGAATAATTTGTGTGGTGCTTTGAGGTACAGTTTGACTATGGCAAACTTTGACTGCCTTAATTCAATTTTCTTCCCCATTGCTAGTTCTTTATTCACGTTTGGTGAATATTGCTCAGTGTGCTGGAAGAAAGTTTTGTGTTTCGATTTTTTATGGATTTGCATTGCTGGTGAAAAGGTCTGCACCTCACTGTGTTCTCAGAGTTAGAGATTGTAGTGGCAAAGTCCTCACAGAAAACTCTTGCCATTTGGCAGCTGTCTTGGTAGCGCCTCTGGGCAGCTATTTCGAGCTAACAAGACCAGAAACTTGTCTAAGAGAATATGAAGAGCCATAGCTGCGGCTTCAATGGTCACCATGACACAGAAACTGCATGTAGGAAATCACGAGTCATGTCTGTTAAAAACTGCTTTAAAAGTTTGGTGACTTTGCCCCAAAATAAAGTTTGAAAGGCATTTTTACATGCATGAACACAGTTTGAAGACATGGCGCTTGCATCAGCGTAACAGCACAATTGGCTGGATGTTTTCTGGTTTGTCTGTTACAAAGTAGATGACTGGATTTTTGGCGGAAGGGGTGGAACATGTGTGGCACAGCCGTCACCTTTGGTGGTATGGAATTCTCCCCATATGACTCGATAATCCGAATGTAAAACCTTCTTTTATGTGGAATAGCAAGGCTGTCGGATTGTCAAGACGGAGATCGAGATAGAAGGAGGGCTTGATGCCATCCATCCATTATCTATACACTCTGGACAGGTCACCAGTCTATCACAGGGCTACACTTAGAGACAGACAACCAAGCGCACTCACATTCACACCTACGGACAATTTAGAATCATCAATTACCCTCAACATGTTTTTGGACTTTGTGGGAGGAAGCCGGAGAACCCGGAGAGAACCCACGCTGCACGGGGAGAACATGCAAACTCCACGCAGAAAGATCTCGGTGCTCCGAATTGGCGACCTTCTTGCTGCGAGGCAACAGTGCTACCAACTGTGCCACCTTGCAGCCCTGGGCTTGATGCTTGAAGGGTAATTTGTTGTCAATATTCAGTGTTCATAGTTGTTATGATAACTAGTAGGGCTGGTCCGAATAGCACTTTCTGGTCTCTGGATATTGGGGCCTAATTAATGATGAATATCCGAATATTCGGCGCAGTCGGGGGGGAATGGTTCAAAATGGAGCTTTCATCTTATTATGTTGTACCTTCCAAAACTCCAGAGCACATGCTTCCTGAAAAAACATTTATACAGTTAAAAGCTGCAGCGTTCATTTAGCAAACCAGCAAAGAAGGCAGCTGTGGCTGGCAAGTGATAGCGTTGCTCTGAAGGTGTGTTGGCTTGTAAGCCGTGGCAGCTTTTGAACTCACCCCGTCAGTAAGGTTCTAGCAACAAGTGTTTCAAGAGTCCACGGTCAAAAATTTGGAAATTTAGTATAGCCATGACCTGTGTGACGTTTTTTGCCACTTAGCGCTGGCCTTGCATTGATTTCGTTCCCAGGTCTCCATGAAGGTTGCTTTCCTTTCTTGAGTTTGTATTCTTAACATTCTTCAGTGTGCAAGTTTTATGTTGGCCTAAGTGTATCAGGGCTACTTACTTCACCGTTCTTATTTTCTTTCCTGGCATTTCTGTCTGACACCATCACTCTGTGCTCACAGGAATGTTGTTGAAGCAGCACAGCTCTGACCTTTCATTCCCTGCTATTGATTACTCAAGTCTTATTCTACCGCTGTGCTTACTGTAAGTGGCTCCAGATATCAGCATCAGGTAAACCTGCCCATCGTAAAAACAAACAAAAAAAATATATATATAAGGGAGAACATATTTTTTTTCTGACCTGGTCTCCAGCGGGACGTTACTGTTGAGCACCCAGCTGTCTTGTAGCTGGACTGACTCGGGGGTGGTCGGACCATCTCCAGTGCCGGGAGCCGGGGCGTGGATGGGGTTTCGTCCCCCTCTCAGGGTGTTTCTGTTCAGGCTGTTGGCAGACTGGTGGGACAAAGTGTGGTGGTTGTGCGGAGGGGGCAGTGGAGGCCGTAGTGTGGACTGACTGTGGTGGTTGGCAGCCCCTGAAAGAAAACAAGTACAGAGAGGAATTTAGGAGATACGCTGTTTTTTTTTTTTTTCTCCTCAAAGAGAGCCCCAGATTAAAGGAATCAAGGATTTCATTCCAAAATGGTACAAATCCAAAAGTAGAACAGAAATGTTATTTGATATTTGCTGTTTATTTCTCAGTATGTCAAAAGCAAAGCTCTCCAGCTAGCAAATAACTTCATTAACATTCCATTATGTGCTACTTTTGTCTCTGCAATCACTTGGTTCGGAGTTGGTGTCACATTTTCCAAACGGTCGATAATTTATTTGAAAAGGAAATTCCAGCTAAATAGATACACGAAATTCGATAATGATCTTCTCACATTTTGCTTCACATTTTACTCTGATTTGTCCATCTTCATTATTTGCCAGGTCTTCCACTTGCATCCCTCTCTCACTTTTATTCTTTCTTCGCAGTTTTCTTTATCACAACTAAGAGAATATTAGAGCACTCAGCACAGCGTGCGCCCTCATCTCTTGCTCTCAGACTTGGGGGAACATGTCAGCTAGAATCCAATACCAGCTCTTCCAACAATGAGCTAATGGACTGTTGAGTGAGAGAGCTGAAAAACAAACCCGGATGACTCAGACAAGAACACCCATTCACACAACACCTTTCTCCCTCTCTCCCTCGCTCCCTCTCTTTCTCTGAGAATCAGGGGGGGGGGATTTGAGCCCATCTGCAGCATGTGTGTGCGGATTCACACAGGAAAATCGATAAACCACATGCAACACAGTATAGAGAACCTGACACAACAGCATCACTTCCGGTGCACACGCTGCCAGGTGCAACACTACACATTTAATAAAAAAAGAATATCACATGTCACGACAAACTGTCCACACTTTTATTCTACTGCTGCCTGAGTAGAAATGTTGATGTTACTGCAAACTGCCCAGTCCCTGATCTCACATTTGGCTTTGAGTTCTGGCTTTACAACACAGTTTGTTTTTTCTTTCATCAATACTAGACATTACACTTCAATCATTATTTTACAGATCCAAGCGTGGAATGCATTATAATGTCTGTTTGTTTGCACATTGCCTTTCTTGTACTGATCAAAGGTTGGAGTAAGCGTGCATATGCACACATACGTGTGAGGTGAAGACAACAAAAGCAGCTGCTTTGTCAGGCAGCCTGATCACACTTGCCCTCCTCCGTTTGTCATCTTCTCTTGAGTTAGATAAGAAAAGAAACAGTGTGTCAGACAAAGAGAGATGTCTGGGTATGTTGCACTCTCCTGACCGCCTTTCTGCTTTGATATTTGCCAGTCATGAGATTCCTAAGAGCAATAAATCACATCGACTTTACACACAAGCAAAGACAGTCGCAGGTTGCAAGCGCATCATGCAAATAAGTTTGAGGAATTAAAGGTATTTATAGTGCTGTCTCCTCATTTCCATTCTCCTAAATGGGTGTTTAGAGGAGATAAGGGGCAGCGAGCGTCTCTCTCTGCGACTCCAGCTGTAATGGCAACCGGTTTGTAAGGTGACCTGATTCCTCTGCGATACCAGTGGGACGCAGGTGTCACCAACATGGCGGCGACGAACAGATGCTCGTGAAAGCAGAGAAGAGGGGAAGGAGATGAGAGAAAGACGGGTCCTGACCCCTGCTACATGGAAGCGACACAAAACATCTGCCTGTGCATGCAAAGATGCTCCTGGGAGAAACCGAGACACATACATGCATGCATACGCTCACATATGCAAACATACACGCAGTTACACACCTGCAGGAAAAAGCCCAACTCTTGCATCATACATGCGGAGCGTAAATTGATATTAAAGTATGCAGCGAGTTTTATCCCTTGTACTCCCCTCCTTCTTCGTCTCCTCCTCCTCCTCCTCCTTCCTATACAGCCTCATTTCTTCATGAGGATTGTTTCCCCTCTCTTTCATCTTGCTTTTATTTGCATTTTGTTTGTGTCCTTTGCCGAAATGTAAAGCACTTTGAGATAAACCTTGTTTGTTAAAAGCACTTTATAAATAAATTTGACTTGACTTCCCCTCCCCGCAATGCCCCTATAAATGTGAAATAGCTCCTACGGCACCCTATCTGCATAAATACTTTTATCTAGCTTAAGCATATCAACAATGCACACAACAAAAAAAAAAGCTCTATACAGGGAGGAAAATAAAAAGCTCGCACGCACACATGCAGGGAAAGACGCAGTCCCAGCGATGCAAAAAATAAAAGTAGGCACCCCCCTTGCTCACTTGCTAGCTCGCTGTCTCCCATGTTTAAAACTGCGTACAAAAATGCATGCCTCTTGCCTTTGTTCACTTTCCTGCCATAAATATTGAACAGTTTTTTCATTCAAATTCGGATGAATAATATATGGCACACCTTGTATGGAAGACGAATACATGGTTTTTTAGCCCTAGTTTTCCATGAACTGCTGTGGCCTGTGTGTGTGTGTGTGTTTCAAGTGTGTGGGTATTTTTTTTGTCAGTCTGTGTTCGTGCATGCTGTGCACTCATAGGCGCCACGAGAAGATTCTTTAACCATCCAGCCACTACAAACCCCGGATTGTTGCAGAGATTCACGTTTTTGAAATAACGACATTTAGAGCACTGACTTTAAAGAAGAAAAAAAAGAGAAGGAAATCGTATTATCTATCATCTAGCAGCAAATTCTATTACATGTCTCCAGATAATGTTAGAAAAATGCAAATTCTGAGAAAAGTATTGTCTGTAATTCTATGCATTTACTCTCTTTATAGCCTCCTGAGATTGCCAGAAAATGTCAGGTACTGTCAGGTTAACTGAAGTGAATTGTTACGTGATGGAATGGGATTGGGTTTTTTTTCAGAAAAATTCTTCGCTGAATCAATATTTGCAGAATAAAGCGTATAAATTACTCATTACTAATGTTTTACTCTTGATATTGTTGACGCATACAAAGAGGTTTAAACAAAAAAAGTCACTTTTATTCTTCCAAGTCACACAACCTTTTGGTAAGAAGTTTTAAAAAAGAAAAAAAGCCTTTCTAGATGTGCTGCAAAATATTTATGATTAGAGACAAATTGCTTTCTTTTTTTGCTGCTACAGCACAGGAGATTGATGTCAAAAAAATTCGATTTCATGTAGACTTCGAATCCATAAAAAGAATCCGTAGAGCTCGCTAGAGAAAACACAAACACATCGAGAAGTGAGGTCAGCTTGAAGGAGCAAGGCCGATGTACAAGGCCGCTTTTTAAAAAAAACAAACAAAAACGAAAACTCCTGAAGAAAACCGCAGATTGTTTTGGCAAACACAAATCTGACTAACCACTGGAACAGAGGCCGCGCACAGCAACGAGTAGTCTGGAGGTAAATGGGTCCAATAAATTAAGATAGGGGACTTAGTCAGATGAATTGTCTGGTTGCTAAACTGCAACCCGCAGGTAGGCTAATAGGAACAACCGTTTTACCAGGAACCCAGTCTGATAAAAGACAAAACATGCAACAAGGAAATGGAGCAATTAGTGAGCAGCCAAGCAGATCACATTTTATTCCACTTTATCTTTTCCTCCTTTCTTTCCTCTCTCTTTCACTCGCCAGTGTGTGTAAACAGCGATCATGAAAAGATTTCTCTCAACAGCTCTCTGTTTTGTTTTCGTCGCCACTTTTTTATTTATTTATTTTTTATTTTTTTTCGGTGGAGAAGCTCGCAGCCCCTTCTGACTGCTGTTGAAGCCTGACCCAGTTTATTCTGTCCAAGTTTCCCCTGGGAGTGGAGATGGAGGGGTTGGAGAGGAGGAGGAGGAGGAGGAGGAGGAGGAGGAGGAGGTTGGGGGCACTATAGCTGTAAGCTGGTGGGGTTTGGCTCGGACTAATCCCTGGAAGTTCATTATGCTCGCCAATTCAAAGAAGCCTCATTCAGCAGAAGAGCATTAGCCTGTCTGCTGCTAACCTGCCTCCGATGTAAAACACACTGGCAAACGCACACGCACAAGAGAGAGGCAGGGGCTCGCCACAGCATATTAATCTCACAGTGTGTGTATATGTGTGTGTGTGTGTGTGTGTGTGTGTGTGTGTGTGTGGCCAGCTGGCAGCAGGATCCAACCAAGGCAAGTTTGTTTTTGCAAACCCTGGATGGGCATACTGTTTATTGACATTTTCTGTGGTTAACAGAGAAAAGTCACGGGGCAGGATGTGCATCTATGTGTGTGTGTGTGTGGGGCAGAAATGCCCATTCAGCAGTTAAAAAGGGATCATTGCAGGGCTCAGCTCCCACCCCTCGCTCCACTCCCCCCACTTCTGTCTCTCCATCTCTTTATTTCACGCCCCATATCTCCACTGCTTCCATCTTTTTCCCCCCTTTTTGAA
>NW_007577847.1:551915-558588 GCF_000690725.1 Stegastes partitus | reverse complement strand
GTGTGTGTGTGGGAGAGAAATAGTTGTGAGGTGCTGATATAAGCACACAGGGCCTGTAACAGCCAACAAGAGAGAGGCCAGTGATGAAAGAGAAAGCTTAGAGCCAGGAAAACTAACTAGTTTGTCTTTGCAACACTGATCCTCCTGCTGGCACTTAAAATTCATCATCCCCTTACCTTTCACTTTCCGGTGGATTATTAATGTCATATGGAAAATAAGTACAAGCACACCTACTCACCGGCAACCAATCTGCACTCGGCGGAGTGTAGGGGTTGCTTTCACTTGCATCATTGTTTTTTTTTTGGCTGACAAAGGTGGGAGGGTTACATTTAAATTGTAATCCATTAACAAATCACCAATTGTAGTTTGGAAATTGTCATGTGAGCCACAAAAGAATTCAGGAGCAGAGAAGGTGAACGGCTCCTCCGTTTTGGATCATGCATATTGAAACGCTCCTCAATCTGTTTGACTTGCACCCAATGCACTGTTGACATATATTACAATACAAGCAGAAAATGCTTAATTCACCCTTGAATGATCGCAATTAAACAGCGTATTTCCTCCGAATTACACCATCTACAACAGGCCGATTTTACCGAAAGTCTGTACATTTTATAATCTCCCACTATTTTAAAACAATAAGATTAAACAAAGCCTCTTGACTTTGGATTGATTCCCAGGGCCGCAAACAAACGCTGACTTCAGAGGAATGCAGAAAAGCAGGAACAAATGCTTAGACGAGTACGAGATGTGACATTAAATTAAAGCGACGGATTGCTTGGCATTTTCCCGAACAACAACTAAATCAGATCAGGAAATGGACACATGATGAGGTAATGCAGTGACCCAGGTGATGAATGACATATTGATGCGAAGGTAAAAGCGAATGAAAAAGAGAGAAGAGGATGGGACGAATGGAGCGCTCTCTTACCCGTGGAGGAGGGCTGGGCCCGGAGCAAGTATGAGTCGTCCGGGTGGGGCTCCAGGTGAGAGTGGGTGGAGTTTTTCTCCAGCAGGGGCACCTGGCATTCCCTGATCGGTGGAGACGGGCCGGGGGAGGGGTGGTGGGGGGCGGACGAGGAGGACGGGAGGGACGGAGGGAGCAGGGTGGAGGAAGAGGTTGGAGGGAGTGGGCGACCTGGAGGATGGAAGGGACAGAGAAGAGGGGGGAAGAGAAGGACGGAGGGGACGTTAGACAAAACAGATGGCACTGACTGACAGTGATACAGAGGCCTGTTCAGAGAGGCAGGTTTAATGAGGTATGTGGATATCTTTGATGAGCCAATAAAAGGGTCAGTTCACTCAAATTACAAAGAAAAAGGGCGATTTTTCTCTCTGAAACCACCTCCAAGCCGTTTCAGTGGAGGCGAGGAGACATTAATGGCTTTATGTTGGAACTGCTTTCTAACAAATATGTAGCTCCTCTGAAAACAATGTGCTTTGTGGAGTAACTACACTTAAAAAAAATAAAATAAATAATAAAAAAAAACTGTGAAAATCTGGCTGCAAGAGTGCCAGAAAAGGCATGCTAAAAAAACCTTGCAAAAACTGTAGAAATAGTGAGAAAAGTGCACATATTTGGAGAATAATTATATATTTTTTAAGCTAAGTTGAATACAGTTAAATTAGATTAACTGTAAAGTCTAACATTGAATTACAATTTATTAAAATATAGTTTTTTTCATGTGGAAATCATTTTTTGTAGAGTTTTGTAAATTAAATTAGTTTTTATGGATTTACATGTACATTTAAACTTTTTTTTACATTTTTTATCTGTGATTTTACTCGTTACTATCTTTAGTTTAAGAAAACTGGGAATTTTTTCTTCAAGAACAGTCTAAAAACGTACAAAAATATTAATATAAACATTATTCTTTTTTTTTACAGTGTGGTGTTTCTGAGAAAACAAACAACACGACTTTAAACGTGTATGACTCAAAGTGAACATTTGGCTGGGGGATACTGCAAAACCCAAACAAACGAAAACCTTTCTGACAGGATGCGAATAAGAAAGTGTGCATATATTTTATTGTTTGTAATTTGAGTAAAGCAGTGCTTTAAAATCCGCAACACGGATTTAAAAAAAAAAAAAAGACCTGCTGCAGGTTGTACTCAAAGATATCCAAGTTTAACTCGTGGGTAAACTTGCTTNAAAAAAAAAAAAAAACCCGCAGCATCAACCTTCATTGTTTTTCATGCACCTTGTCTCCGAGCTAATTGCTATGCTCCCCGTGTTTTAAGGTGGTATATTCCCATGTGCCGCTGCTTCTGCTTCATACGTCCTCTGTCTCGGAATGTCACATGCTCCTCATTTGTCATTCTTCTCAGAGCGCCGAAGAAGGAGAGCTCGAGGTGAGTCGCGCACAGAAGCTGACAAAGAGGGTTAACTATCATGTAGGTTTTTTTTATTATTATTATGCACAAGATTCAATCACTAACAGGCACAAAAATAGAGATAAAAGTTACATACATTTGCACACACACACACACACATATATACATACGCCTCCTCTGCCTTGGCTAGTCATCTCTGTCTAATTAGGAGGCAATAATCCGCTAGAGAAGAGTCATCAAATTCAGCCAAAAACAAACACTCTCCATGAGCAGAAATGCATGCGTGCATTTCACCCACACACACACACACACACACACATGCATACGTCTATGTGCGCGCGTGCAAAAAAAAAAAATCACAAATCATCCCACTGCTGCGCAAATGTCACCCTTACATAAGCACCATTAGGAAAAATAACATTAGTGGAGAAGAAGGGAATGTGTCTTTGTTGTGCCTTTGTTTCTGTAGATTTGTTTCAACAAAGCCATTAAACATTCATTGCTTCGGCAGTGACTTGAGGTGGCTTCCCTGGCAGCGGATAGCTAGCCACTTTAGAAGAGGCTCGGGCTAAAAATAGCTTAGTGTTCCCCATGCATAATGAATGGCCAGAGACAGCGCTAACGCTAGCTCTTTCCAGGAGCGATCTGCTACGCTCCGTTTGGCCGTCTCAGCTCTCCTGGCGTTCCGAGGGAGCGTTCCCAGACAGGTGCTCCGAGCCAGACAGTATTCCCATATAAACATTCACAGACCAATTCCCAGCCAATCCTTGGCAACGCTCGTTCCGTTCCCATTCACCTGTCATGCTTCACTAGGAAACACAAGTCATGTCTGTCCACCTGTTAGCTTAGGTAATGGTGGACTACTTTAGAGGAACACACACAAACACACACACACATGCGCGCACATCCAAACAGCATGCAGCTTCCTGAGGATTATCTCGCTGTGGTCAGTTTCTGCCTGGCTTGGTAAGGCTCATTTCCTGCCCAGCATCCACTCTCTACAGGACCACACCGAACACACACACACACACATGCGCTTCCACGGCACATGCATAAACAGTTACTGGTTATAGGTGTTTTATTTGCTCGCAGCCTTCCTACATGCCAGTGTATGTTTACGCAGTGCCAGACTGCCACTCTAAACTCATTTAGGTCGATTTTAATGGATGCCCAAAGCCAAGGACTCACTCTGCACCCATTAGATCAGCGGTCCTGGCTGGGAAATGTGGCAATTTGCAATTTCATCTCGATGTTGTTCTCCCTCAGTCCAAATATCTCGCTTTCACCCTCTAAGCTCTCATCAGTTCACCCTTTTTTTTTTTTTTTTTTAAATTCACATTTCCCCTTTTTCTTCTTTGTGTCTTTTGACTTCTTATGGTCTCTGTCTCGCTTTTTCAGCCCGCTTTTTCCTCCATCTATTTTTACTGGTGCGCTTTGGATGCTTTCTTCTCCCTTTCCTTTTTGATTTTTTCATGCAAGATGTCTCATTAAACAACTTCAAAAGTCAAAGTTTGACTTTCTCTATCTCTGCTCCCATTTGCCTCTTTGTGCCTCTTTTTCCTGCTTCTCTCTCATTTTTTTTTTTTTTTTTTTGCCTTTCTTTGTCTCTCTTGCTCGCTGTCTGCGCGTACATGCTCAGCAGAGACTGAAAAGAAGCCCCAGAACAGAAAGTGTGGGTGTATGCGAAACAAGAATGAGAGAAAGAGAGAGTGTGCCTGCAAGCCTCACTCTCCCTCTTTGCCAGTGTCTGCCATTAGGGTGTCAGTGGCAGAGTGAATTTATTTGCTGTGCGGTTACTGGGCTAATGATTGATGTTGCCCCAGCAAACAGTAAACCAATTAGAAGGCTGATGTAACGTCATTTTAAAAGCCTCCTAATCACGTTGCTCTTGAACCTGGGACCCGGGCCTTCCCTAATGAAGATTTATACTGGATCAAAGGAGAGCCTAACGCCATTAACAATAGATTGTATTCCACCAAAAATCACATTAGGACTTCTCTGCCCACCCCTCTCCCTCCCATCAGGCCTCTGCTAAATATATCTGCTGATTACAAGTGCAGATGCACAGAGGAATGGAAGAAACAGGGGAGGAGCGGGAAAGGGAGGCAGAGAGGGACAAGACAGGCAGAGAGAGTCGGTCCACGGTAGCTAATTGTTGAGAATAAATGCGTATGCTGATGAACGAACTCATCACTGCAGATGTTTGCATGTGTGTTTATGAATGTGTGTGTGTGGGAGAGAAATAGTTGTGAGGTGCTGATATAAGCACACAGGGCCTGTAACAGCCAACAAGAGAGAGGCCAGTGATGAAAGAGAAAGCTTAGAGCCAGGAAAACTAACTAGTTTGTCTTTGCAACACTGATCCTCCTGCTGGCACTTAAAATTCATCATCCCCTTACCTTTCACTTTCCGGTGGATTATTAATGTCATATGGAAAATAAGTACAAGCACACCTACTCACCGGCAACCAATCTGCACTCGGCGGAGTGTAGGGGTTGCTTTCACTTGCATCATTGTTTTTTTTTTGGCTGACAAAGGTGGGAGGGTTACATTTAAATTGTAATCCATTAACAAATCACCAATTGTAGTTTGGAAATTGTCATGTGAGCCACAAAAGAATTCAGGAGCAGAGAAGGTGAACGGCTCCTCCGTTTTGGATCATGCATATTGAAACGCTCCTCAATCTGTTTGACTTGCACCCAATGCACTGTTGACATATATTACAATACAAGCAGAAAATGCTTAATTCACCCTTGAATGATCGCAATTAAACAGCGTATTTCCTCCGAATTACACCATCTACAACAGGCCGATTTTACCGAAAGTCTGTACATTTTATAATCTCCCACTATTTTAAAACAATAAGATTAAACAAAGCCTCTTGACTTTGGATTGATTCCCAGGGCCGCAAACAAACGCTGACTTCAGAGGAATGCAGAAAAGCAGGAACAAATGCTTAGACGAGTACGAGATGTGACATTAAATTAAAGCGACGGATTGCTTGGCATTTTCCCGAACAACAACTAAATCAGATCAGGAAATGGACACATGATGAGGTAATGCAGTGACCCAGGTGATGAATGACATATTGATGCGAAGGTAAAAGCGAATGAAAAAGAGAGAAGAGGATGGGACGAATGGAGCGCTCTCTTACCCGTGGAGGAGGGCTGGGCCCGGAGCAAGTATGAGTCGTCCGGGTGGGGCTCCAGGTGAGAGTGGGTGGAGTTTTTCTCCAGCAGGGGCACCTGGCATTCCCTGATCGGTGGAGACGGGCCGGGGGAGGGGTGGTGGGGGGCGGACGAGGAGGACGGGAGGGACGGAGGGAGCAGGGTGGAGGAAGAGGTTGGAGGGAGTGGGCGACCTGGAGGATGGAAGGGACAGAGAAGAGGGGGGAAGAGAAGGACGGAGGGGACGTTAGACAAAACAGATGGCACTGACTGACAGTGATACAGAGGCCTGTTCAGAGAGGCAGGTTTAATGAGGTATGTGGATATCTTTGATGAGCCAATAAAAGGGTCAGTTCACTCAAATTACAAAGAAAAAGGGCGATTTTTCTCTCTGAAACCACCTCCAAGCCGTTTCAGTGGAGGCGAGGAGACATTAATGGCTTTATGTTGGAACTGCTTTCTAACAAATATGTAGCTCCTCTGAAAACAATGTGCTTTGTGGAGTAACTACACTTAAAAAAAATAAAATAAATATTTAAAAAAAACTGTGAAAATCTGGCTGCACGAGTGCCAGAAAAGGCTACTAAAAAAAACCTTGCAAAAACTGTAGAAATAGTGAGAAAAGTGCACATATTTGGAGAATAATTATATATTTTTTTAAAGCTAAGTTGAATACAGTTAAATTAGAGTAACTGTGAAGTCTAATCTTGAATTACAATTTATTAAAATATTGTTATTTTTATGTGGACATCATTTACAGTTTTGTAAATTAAATTAGTTTTTATGGATTTACATGTACATTTACACTTTTTTTTATTTGATTTTATCTGTGATTTTACTCGTTACTATCTTTAGTTTAAGAAAACTGGGAATTTTTTCTTCAAGAACAGTCTAAAAACGTACAAAAATATTAATATAAACATTATTCTTTTTTTTTACAGTGTGGTGTTTCTGAGAAAACAAACAACACGACTTTAAACGTGTATGACTCAAAGTGAACATTTGGCTGGGGGATACTGCAAAACCCAAACAAACGAAAACCTTTCTGACAGGATGCGAATAAGAAAGTGTGCATATATTTTATTGTTTGTAATTTGAGTAAAGCAGTGCTTTAAAATCCGCAACACGGATTAAAAAAAAAAAAAAAAGACCTGCTGCAGGTTGTACTCAAA
>NW_007577847.1:539704-550342 GCF_000690725.1 Stegastes partitus | reverse complement strand
AAACCCAAGCGGTTGGACGTAGTTGTTGGCTAACTTGCCCTTCTGTGCTGCATCAAAATGAAATGCATTAATCATGGAGAATGCATGTTGGACTCCAGGTGCTGTCACGGCTTTGTGGAGATGTATTTGATAGAAACAGAGGCAGACTGATGCCTCTGTCCTGCTGTCCGAACTGCTCCAGCTTAGAGCTTTGCGTCATGGAAACCAGAGCTCGGATCGATCCACAGCCCCGCGTTAACTACACCCCAGAGAGATGCCAGCCTTGTCTTCTGTTTAGGTATGTGTGTGTCTGTGTGTGTGTGTGTCTCTGTGTGTGTGTGTATACGGTCAATCTCATCAGAGCAAACAGAGAAAAATGGATAAACAATGGCAAAGCAAACACTGTGGCCGACAGAAGTAGGGGGGGAAAGGAGATGGACGGTGAGAGACGGATGGCGAGGAGGGTGGACGTTGGTGGGGAAAGAGAGAGAGACAGTGAGGTCACCAAAGGGGAATGGAGACTCGATAGAGATGGAGA
This sequence comes from Stegastes partitus, assembly GCF_000690725.1. NCBI lineage: Eukaryota > Metazoa > Chordata > Actinopteri > Pomacentridae > Stegastes > Stegastes partitus. The sequence continues at coordinate 549,825 of NW_007577847.1, read as the reverse complement.
GGAGAAAAATGATCGGAGAGAGAGAGAGAGTGGGAGAGAAAACTGGGGGGGACAGAGAGAGGAGAGGACAGTCCAGAAGCTATGAGCTGACAAAACTTATTGCCAATAAAAAAACGGCGGAGAAAGCAATAGAGGAGGGGAATTAGGAAGGGAAGAGGCAATAAGAGGAGCAAGATGGAGGATGGAGAGAGGGGGGGAAAAAAGAAGGAATGAAGAGGTAAAGAGGGAATACGCAAAAAAAAAAAGATCTAAATGAATCAATCACTCAGAGGATGGCGAGGAGCGATCCGGCTATTTGCATATTTCCTGTAATGATCACCTTCAACGCAGGTTTTCGTTTCACAAACATTTCCAGCTCATGTGCACACATAGGGGTTATATGTACGCGAATGTACTTATTAATATTTTAAATTACTTTAATTACAAAAAAGAAAAAAAAAAAGGAAAAATTGCACTAGTTGGCCAAAAGCAATTAAGGGGACTTTAATCTCCTTAGCAATTATGCTGTGGGGCATCCTTAACTCAGTCATTTCTGCCCGCTACATTTCTAGAAAGGTCAGTGGAAATTGCTTTGTGTTATTAGAACAAAGACTTGGCAATGAAGCTCACGTGGTCCTCTTGACGATTTGTTTCGTCGCCATCCTTCGAGCCGCCTCCCCGGCCATCTGTATACATCTCTCAATCCTTCCTCTCGGAGCCTTTTGAATCTACAGTTCCCCTCGCAAGTGTTGATTAGTGCGAAAGAGAAGTTATCGCGGAGTTGTCGGGGAATGGGAGGGAGGAGGGGAGAGAGGAGGAAGGAAGGAAAGAAAATCTCGGCATGCTAAGACTCTCGCGCTGTATTAAAAGCATTAGCAGTGTCCCTTGGTGATTTGACAACAATGTAAAAACAACACAATCATCATTAGACGGGCTTCGACTCGCGCGAGTGTACGAGTGTCGCCTGTTGCTGTGCTGCTGCTGCTGCTGCTGCGTGCGTCTACCCAAGCAGCTCGGCGTGACTTTTGTTTAATCTACTGTTTCTACACGAAGCCATTCCTTACTGTGCGATGGCATTAAACATCAGACGTAATTTCTGTTTGTTCTCTTCTCCACGTCCTTGCTTCTATTTCCATCCCTCCCTCTTCTCTCTCTCTCTCCTGCTTCAATCCGTCCATCCGTCCCCCCCATCTGGCTGAGGTGAGGAGTGGTAGGCCGACGAGAGGAGAGTGGAGTCGAGCGAGGGTTGGAGCGACAGCTGGAGCCCAGTCAGACAAGGAGAGACAAATTACCCCTCTAACGAGAGCCATTCATCATCTCTTCATCTCTCCCTTCTTTCATCCCTCTCTTCCTCTCACACCTCTACATGAAACACAGCGCACCTGGATGGCAACTCTGGATTTTTATTTGGGTGGGGGGGGCGGCAAAACGGAAAAAAAACAACACGGATCCAACCGCGCAACTTGGGTCTCGTTTCGTCGCCACTCGTGTGGCGCCGAGTAAATCCGCACGTGCTTCTATAAAGAAAGTAACGGGGGTAAACAACGAGGCGAGGGGCGATGCGGAATGATTGAATGAGCGGCGCGCGGTGCAAAAGGGAGGAAAAAGAAGCGACACACCCATGCTGGCACATGCAGAGACTCATTACCATGGCTGCTGTCAGCACAGATGTTGGACTGAGGGGGAGCTGTCAGTCAGTGTGTGTGTGTCTAACTATACATGTGTGTGTGTGTGTGCATGTGTGATAGTGCCTGACAGTGATCTGAGGGCTATTTAGACAGCTGCTGACACAATGAGCCCTTTTCTCTATTTATCTATACAGTGCAGTCTGTCTCCTCCATCTCATCTCTCTTCCTGTTCCTCCCTCCCCCCCTGCCTTTTTCTCAAGTCCTCGCCTCCTCTTTCCTCTTATTCATTGCTTTTTAATATTTCACATTTTAGTTCGACTGTGGCAAGACGCACACCTGTTGTTGCCTTGTATGTGTGAGCAACAAATGGATGTCGCAGCCTATCCAGGAACTGGTCTGCAGCTCCTTCTGCTTTATTCCGCAAATGTGTTCTCCCACAGCCTCCACCTCCCCGCTTCTTCTTCTTTTTTTTTTCCTTTCCTTTTGTAATCAGCGCCATCGCGGAAAATGAGTGATAAAATGAGTAAAGAGGGAAGGGTGAGATGAGAAGATGATTCAACAGACGTGTTTTAATTAATAAAGTTGGGCTTTCATAGCCTAAAGAGACGATTGTATCGCTGGCTCTTTCTTTGATGTGTAACAGAGTGTCTGGGTTCTTCTCTGGCCTAGAGCTCTCCTCTGCTCGCGCTCAGTTCCTCTCTTTCATCTCGCCTGCATCACTTCATCGCTTCACAACTAACGGGGCCCTTCTTCCCGAAAGAAGGCAGATCCTCCAAACACACACACACACACACACACACACACACACAAACAGCCGGGAGCTGCGACTGAAGATGCCTTCCAGTTGGGAGAAAAGGTGCTATCCAGATTTGCTGCTTCACACTGTTCTGTTCTACATTGCAGCATTTCTCGATTTCAGCTTTTTAAATTCCTTTCTGAATAATAACCGAGGCTCATCGTTTTTGAACAGATTTCCGCTGAAAAAAAAAAAATGCTGAAATTTACACCCGATTTTCACCTAAATGTCTGTTGTGTTTGTTTCTCCGCGCCCAGAAGTTGTACTTCCTGATGCACTGTAGCCCACATGTTCTATTAATCTGAGCTGACATTTAACTGAATGTTGCTTAACAATATTAATTAGATATAAGTGGATTTAATTGAGTCGAATTTGCATTGAACAGCTGTCAATTTTAGCTCTTTATCCATTCATTTTAAGCCTCTCTGCTAATTGAGCAGCTAGTTTTCATTCTCTCTCCACGACACGTATTGTCCAGGTATCTAAATATGTACCACGTTATTTAGTTTTTCTTCTTTGGAAAGTGCTTCCTGACTGGGATTCACAGGTTTACAGTACATTATGTCCTCGTTCCTCTTGTAAACAGCTTAGAATATGCTTTGTGTTACAAAAAGTTAAGACGAAAAAAAAGAAGAAAATTTTTAAACCTTTAATCCTCAAGTGATTTCTGTTTTTTTTTTCTTGCCACATTTTTATTTTCTGTGGACTAATTTTTTTTACTGCATTATAAAGTCCTGCACCTCTACGGAAACAGCACAGTCATGGCAACAAGTAGAGAGAATTAAAAAAATGCATTTTGTTCTGTGTGACGGCAGTTATAATGCAGTGAATCATAAAACAGAATAACGAGAGCTGAATTCTCTTTATTTTACAAATTTTGAAAAAAAAGGATGCACAACATTTTTCCAGGTGCACACAGGTGTTACTGTTATTAAACAGAACTGATGGCTGCACAAGCAATGTGTGTTTAACTATTTATGTATTCACAATTTGTACAAATACTAATACTACGAGGCACATCCACTCGAGAACGATTCTCTCCACGTGGGATATATCTTCCTCTGTGCACCATGTTCTGAACCGTCTGCATTTGTTTTATTGATCAAGTTTGTTTTATTTTACTCTGAATATCTCTCATTTGTTTCCACACCTGTCTTTTCTTTGGAACACATCCTGCAGTTCAAGATAAAGTTCCTCCGAGCCATCCACGTCTGCCCAGTCACACCAAGCAGAGTCTTATAAGTACAAATCATCTATTTTTTTTATTTTTAATGAGAATGAAGTAAAGCAAATGACAAAAAAAGTAGTTTTTTGATGAAATGCCATGATTTTAAGCTTATATTTTGATAATTCACCCATCAGAAGCGCAAATCACACATGATTAGTTCAAAATCCTTCAATTCTTTTTGTTTTAAACTGACTTGATTCTGGTAAATGGTGTAATTTTGGCACTTTTTAAAGAAGATAATATGCCTTTCAAACCTGTCAGTGGGTTTGGGGAGTTCACAGTATTAACACAATAATTGCTCATTTTAAAATCCAATATTTATCCTAAATTTGCATAATTGACTTTTAAAAAATCTGATTGATTTTCATCACCACTTCTTTAAATCAAAGCTTGTAATAATGAGTTCTCTTTGGGGGAAAAAAAAAAGAAAAAAGACGACTTATCAAAGTGTCAAACTTGGAAAATTACAATCAGCTCATCGGGATGTGCACAAGAAGAACGATCTGAATTCTCTGAAAAGGAAAAAAAAAGAAGAGATATGAAAGTATAAGAATAAGAATGCAGAGCAGAGAGATGAAAAGATAAAGACAGCAAACCTCTAAAGAGCTTCACCTCGTTCGCCACCTTTTCAATCACAAATCAAACCCTACCTCTGTGAAAAATGGCTCCGAGGTCATTCTGCGCTAATAGGTTCGGATGATTAGCGACCTCTTAACAATATCCTTTGGCCTTCACATAACGTGAAGTGCATGGGAGTAATGGAGAATAATTACTAACTAATATTAACCAAAGTTTGAAGCGGAAGGATGGAAAGAGGATGAAAGGATGAAAACCAGATGAACTGAATGAAGGTGCAGAACGTCTGATCGACTCCAGTGACATAACAGACCTTTAAAACTCTTTGAAGGTCGTGATGTGTCCCGAGACCTGATGTAACGTAGTGTCGACTGATTGCAATAAACTCATATATTAACTCAAGAGCGGCCTGTATTGACACTTGGACACTGTAAACACACAGTTACAATGCACAACTGAAGATATATAATGCAACAAAACCGAACTGAGGCTGAAAAGGTGCAGGCCAAAGTCAAGGCGCCACACAAAATGTTCCCTTATTTGAATTTGCACAAGCCACGCAGCCCAGACAATAACCCAACAAATTATGCATGCCCATATATAGCGCGTACGCACGGACACGCATTTACATTCACACAGTCGCATAGCGAGCCACAGGGCGCCGCAGCGAAAGAAACCCTCGGCATGAAGACAGAACATTTCTCAGCAATTCCAACATCTGGTTCAGGAGGTCGTTTCTCACTGCTGTCTTCACTCGAGAGGGAGGTTTTTCTTTTTTTTTTTTCTTTTTTCTTATTTTGAGAGGAGGAGAGATGAGGACAGACTTAACCTGACACGGAGCAATACACTCAACCTTTGCCCTCCTGAGGCAAGAATGCAGTCCAGGATCTATCTGCATTTGCTAATTGAAACATGCCTCGCTGGTATGTGCAGCTATGTGTGTGTGTGTGTGTGTGTGTGTGTGTGTTGGTGGCTATACATAGCATTAGGATGCTACAGCACACTCATGCTGTCCACTGTCAGAGATGTCCACTGTGTAACTTGGGGCAACCAAGGAGGCTGCATTACCATATAAATTACATCCATGTTGTTGCTGCTGCTGCGGATTGATGGTTTTGTTATGGATTCTACGCATCGGACCCTCATTGAAAACAATCAAAATAAATAGCCTCCTCCTCCCACATAAATGCAAACACACGCACGGACGCATGAGCAAGCACACTGGGCTACAGGTGAAGGCACGAAAACCCGCACGGACCGGTGCAGAGATAGACAACTGTCCTCTCAGCCTCCCATTACCTCTGAACATGCTCTGTAATGACTGAAAGGTGCAGATCAGCAGCGGAGGAAACAGAAATCTTTCTGTGTTGGTGTGTACGCGTGAGAAATTTGCAAAACCCGCAACAATGAATCTGCTTTTTTTGCTGCTGCAGTGTTCGCCAGGCAGCCCGAAGCTTATTAATGATTCAATCCGACATAAATAATATAGATCTGAAACACAAAACATTCCAACATGGGTAGATAATAAGAGCAGCTAACGAAAAACATGAAAATATAATGCTTTTTTTTTAACCACTCTATATGTTGGAGCTTTAAAAAAAAAACTCCTGGTTTGCCGCTCATAGTATAAAATGCACTGATAGCAACTTTTCAATAAAGGAAAAGCACTAAATCCAAGCTTTTCACATAGTTGGAAATAGATTTTATGACCTCAGCAAGACTGCGTCCATATTTTCTCACTTGAGAGGAGGGTTGAGAGTGACATATGGACAAACTCTTTGATTACTGGAGATAGCGCTGGGTCTTGGCACTTAGTGAAGACACTAACAAAACAACAGAAACCTGCCTGCAGCTTTGGACAGACCTTCTAAGATTTATATTGTATCTGGAAGACCAATATCTGTGTGTTTGTTATTTGTACTGGAGAAAAGCTTTTAGATGCTGCAGCACAGAAATCAGCAGGGTGAAAACCTGGGCACTGAGTTTTTTTTTTTTCCCCTCCAATCTGCCACGCTCGCGAAAAGTTTAGCGACATGAGAAAAACGGTGGAATTGTGTGGTCACGACTCAGGGGAAAAGTTAAAGTTAAAGATGTTCACCTGCTTGCCATGTTAAAAAAAAAAAAAAGTCAAGTTCTGGTTAATTTGAGTAAAAAACCAGCTTCGATTAAAGCTGCAATTAATGTAGAAGATCAATGTGAGGCCGATGGAGTGTTCTGATAAATGTGGAAAGAAAGAGCCTAGAATAACTGTTTCATTCACTGTTCCTCACATCTTCACCACTAATTAGAACTTAAAAACGAGTCTTCGAAGCCTAAATTAAATGTTTACACCGACGCAGGACACCCTAAATTTCCACGCGGCTATTGTATCCACGTCTCCAGCGCACCATCCTTCTGTTTTTGGATAGAGCAACGTCTTTATGTTCATTTTGGAAAGATCGCAACTCATGAAATTTTGAGAGACGAGGGGCCCCTCCGCGCAATAAACAAAACTACAATCTGAAAACACCACAGTCAAGAAAAAATCAAATGCATTCAGAAATTGCTCATGAAAGGAGGCACGAGGAAAGCACACAGAGTACAGAGACACACATTTGCTAGCGTGCTGTAGATGCGCGCGCTTTCATATTCACACATGCACAGGTGCTTACACAAATACCTATTCAACAGCGCAGGGCTCCGGAGAACCGTCCGCCGATTGCTGCAGTTGCTATGACAATGTAGTTCCACAACAAGCACAAAAAGGACTGAAAACAGCTGAAAAACAACGAGAAGAAATTAAAGAAAGGAGGAGGGGGGGAAATAAAATTGAAAAAAAAAAAGGAACCACGGGAGATCTGTGTTTGTTTGGCGCATGAGATCTGCCAGTTGGTGACCTTGTGCAGATGGAGATAGCGTGTTGTATTGAAATGTCATGAATAAACTCAATTTCAATGAAATCGTTTCTGTTTTTTTTTCCTTCTTTCCCTCCTCGTGTAATGTTACATTATGTGTGTGAGACAGTGAGGCGGCGAGGCTGAGTCAGCACCGTCTCCTTTGACAATATGCAAACACATGCATGCACACGCGCATCCGGAGAGTCCCTGGTATCCTCCACGTTGGGATTAGCCAAAAAAAGTGGGGTGATGTATTTTAGAGCCAGTGGATAATGACTGTTCTGTGGCCTGTTGCTGAGAAAAAAAACCTCTCCTGTCTTTGATGTTCTGTTGTCGCTATTTATAGTATCAGCAAGAAAAAAAAAAAAAAGAGAGAAAAGAACTGAGAGCTGGAAAACAGTAAGCCACATTATGTTCTCTCTAACTAGCTTTCTGTTGAGCATTGTTCTCAAGGTGAACAGGATGGAGTCTCCTCATTTCGAGGGGGGAAAAATTTATACCTTCTGCACCTCGGTTCAGATGCTTTCTGCACCTTGGCGCCGCGTGTCCTATTCAGGCGCGGGTTTGCCGGCGTCTTTGCTTTTTTGGCACGAGTGTTTTGGAAATAATAGGAAGAGGCACAATAGAATCTGACTGATTCCACATGATTTCACAAAGGTGCTTTCAATTTGGGAGGGCCATTGTCACGGGGATAATTCTCTCCTTTTAACAAAGGGAAGAAAACTTAATCAACCTGTATTATATACTTCAGGGAAAACAGGCAAACCACGGAGAATTGTAAAGGGTGTCGTCGCTGTTTCTTTTTGTTGTTTACGGAGGAAAAAGAAAAATCGCCAACAATAAATGGCCACAACATTGGGCGCCTTTGATGGAACCAAAACCGACGCGGCCGTTAAAACATGAGCTCGGGAGAATTTTTCGCTCGCTTTTGTTGACGCAAGCTCGTATTAGGCAATCTGTCTTTTGTGCAACTTTTAGCTATTTTCCTTCCAAAGCAGATTTAATCACTTCAACTATTTCACCTTTACATACATTTCTTAAATAGGTTATTATTACAATTTTATCATAATAGACATCCAATTTATTTTCGCAGTTAGAGTTTAATTGTGGCGCTCAGTTAATGGAATTGACATTTTGGAACATTACAATTTTTTTTTTTCTCTCTCTCTCTCTTTTTTTTTTTTTTTGGATATCAGACAAATCTTTTTGGCAGAACTGCCCCTTTTGAGCTCTTCTTCACTCGCAGAATGTGCTTCGGAGGTGAGCCTAATCACTGATTGCATTATTAGCTGCTGCCTTAGTAAATCAGATGTTAATTACATGCAGATTGCGAGCTCAAACAGAATGAACGGCGCAGCACAAAGTTGCGCCGCACTGCCATGGATGTAACATAAATCTGTCCCAGCGGCTTCTGGCCTCCCTCCTGAAAGTGTTGGGCTGTTTGAAGTAGCTGCAGCTTTGGATCCATCCATCCATCCATCCATCCATCCATCCATCCATCCATCCATCCATCCATTGATCTATCTATCTATCTATCTATCTATCTATCTATCTATCTATCTATCTATCTATCTATCTATCTATCTATCTATCTATCTATCTATCTATCCATTCATCCATCCATCCATCCATCCATCCACCTATCTATCTGCAAGGACATGCAGTCGTCATACAGCATTACAATTAGCACAGCTTGCATCAGCTGACATCAGCTGACTCAGAGGGATATGGAAGTCCCCATGCTAATGGACTTCACATGCAGTTGTGCATCTCGGTGTACGTCTAAGTGTGTATTTCGGAGCGCTTGTTTGTGGTCCCATTTTGCACAAACACTCTCTTGCAAACGTGATGCAACTCCCCAAGGCACAACCTGCAAAACCCTTTCAGCTCATAAACAGTTGTGCCCAGCCAAGCAGAGGCAAAAGCCTTTACTAGGCATCGGAGGAAATAGGCAGCCCAGTCAAATGTTCACCGTTCGACTATTAGTCTCACCCCTCACTATGAACTACAGACCTCGGAGACAAATAATAAATGCTAATCTTTGTAGGACGAAGCCAAGTCAGTCAGTTTAAGCTGAGAGCGTTGAATGAGATTTTTAATTACTGCATGACCTGGGGTATATTAGCGCATATTAATGAGGATCATTAACCTAGAGGTAACTAAGACCCCTCCTCCTTAACTACAACTGATAGCACCTCTGCTGTCTGATGCTAAGCTGTCAGCGTGCGCACATGTGTGTGTGCACGTATGTGTGCGTTTTTGCGAAATATCTCACAGATGGCTTATTCCACCCTTTGTAATAAACCGCATGTCCTTGGTAAAAAGTAAATAACTGAAGTCAAGTCTTTTACAGTTGAGGAATTATTCAGCTGAAAGTATGAACTCTAGGCTAAAAAAACCCAAAAACACTATCGAATACAGAACCTTGGCTTGTAACTTTAATGTTTTTGTGCCCATTTGCTGCAGATGAAGGATGGCAGGGGCAGGCACTGTAGAATTTTTCATCTGTCTTTTATGCAGCCTCAGACAAAAAAAAAATAATTTTCAATGGGCAGCAAGCAGGTACAGCGCAGAATAAAATGACAGACGAGGAAAGAGAAAGAACAATTTCAATTGACATATGCAAAGGTCAAGGTAATTTCAATGGATAAAGAAGAAGACAAACAGGGGAGGGGGGGAGAAAAAAGAGAAAGTTTCTGCACATCTCTCTTGAACTACAAGAGGTTGAGGAGGAACAGCGGAGGTCTAATTTTGCACCCCCTGCAGTGTAAATGTCAGCGACGATGCTGACGTCATCCACCCATTGTCTCTGAAACCCCACCCCGCCACTTTTCTCCAACCACATGTGCCGGCTTCAGCCTTGTAGTGCCATTACACTGCAGTCTCAGCGGTACAGAGGCAGACGCTTTTATCTCAGAAGAGGGCAGACCGGCCGTATTTGGCTTGTAACATTTGCTGAGCACACACGCGCACACATATTCACAAAGTCATTCATGCACAGATGCCTGTGCAAAGATACACTAATGTACACACACACA
>NW_007577847.1:521674-538807 GCF_000690725.1 Stegastes partitus | reverse complement strand
TTTTTTTTTTTATCTCTTACTTTGTCCATTTCTCTCCACTCTCCTTTCTCAGCAGTTTATCCTTTCATCTTTACATAACTGTGAGGTCCCTCAGTGACCTGCTCTAAAAGTAGTTGTTCCACAGTATGCACACGCAACACCGCTAATCCGCAGTGCAGGGACCCGTCCACCTGAGGCTCGTTTCCCACTCCGAATCTTTCTCATATCTCCACTCTCGTCAATACACCGTGTGGAATACAATACCAATAAGATAATGAGCAGAGGGCCAGTGTGACGGGACTCAGTCGCACTGATAGGCACACACATAGCGCTTATACTATAAGACATATAGAGCAACACAGCAGAGGGCACAGGGCTCCTTTGTGCTGCGAATCCAAGGAAAGAATGAGGCCCATGTTGTTGAGAGTTCTGGGTGGTTATATGCACAATGGAGGCAATCACTTGAGCAGTAAGCTATTCTGTCTGGTGCTGGTATGGAATAATGGGGCATAATACTGCTCTCTGGTAGCCATTTACATTGTATAATCTGTAAGTGTAATATGGCTGAATGCACCAGATAGTGTTTGCACTGTTTGAATTTAGACTATGGAAAGTGGGGCTGTGGTACGTTTTATGCAAATTGTGTGTCTGCAACAGCTCAGTGTGTGTGTGTGTGTGTGTGTGTGTATCTTCCTTCAGTACACCGTGCATTAATTGCCATTCCCAGTGGTCGTCAAGAGAGCGCAGGACTCCTGTGGGACATCTGCACCTTCATTAGACTCTACTGATCATCACACTGCAGTACCAAGAGAGGGCCTGTTCCCCTCTTTCATCACTCCTTCTTCACTTCACTACTCCCTCGCCTCTCTCCCATTTCTGCCACTCCTCGCCATTTCTTTATACGTTGCATTATTTCTCAACCAGACCCTGCAGTGTCGTATTCTTTACAGACTATCTTCGTGGCATTTCTGGGCTTATTAGGCCGCTGCAGAGAGAGCGAGAGGAGAGAGAGGAAGAAGAATTGGAAAAAGTGAGAAAGTTCGAGACTAGCCGGACTTGAACACGCTCGCCCTCCTAAACCGCTGCTCCGCTGTGTATCCTTCTCCCTCGATTTGTAATGGCTTATGATTTCACCGCCTCCCCTCTCATCCTTCAATATTTCTGTCACCCCCCCCGTCCCCTCCTTCTGCACTTCCTCCCCCCACCCCCCCTCATTTCACACGTTCTTTCGCATTTTCATTCCCATCAGCCTTCCTTTCGTCATTATCTCCCAGTTAATACTTCTTACTGTCTCGATCCCGGTGCAAGTGGTTCTTACCCCCAGGGGGTAGGTTCGCTCGCACTCCACAGACCCCCGCAGACATGTAATGCACCTCCCTCCCCCTCTCCTCACCAACTCCTCCGACTCATCCCACCTCTCTCCCTAACTCCCCCCCTCTCTCTCTCCCCTCCTTTTCTCCGCAGTGGATGAGAGACGCCAGCTGGAGGAAACAGAGAGAAATGTGCCCAATTACAGCATTGGGAACTGAAAGTTGGCTAATTAACTCTAATTCGCTAACAAACTGGTTTTTCACCAAGAATCATCTCTCTCTGTCACATGGCATACACATGCATGAGAATCTGCATTTGTATGCACCGCCAAATTAAAAAAAAAATGCATAGACATTCATGTCACATCCACACGACTGCAGGTACACATGCACACAAACACAAAAGTACAAAAAAAGAAAAAAAGAAAAACGACCCCCACTCCTTTCCCGTTTGCACACACACACATCCACAGAGAAGCTCCCATGCCCACACAAACGCACGCAGACCCACTTGCTCAGCTGTATTTACTGCAAGGGCAATATGTTGATTACGTTAGAGTGGCTGATTATTGCACAGTGACAGTAAAGGAAACAAATGTCTTTCATAGGCAGGCATCTATCTCTGCGAGAGGGCTTCTAGCTATAGACTAGAGCGGCAAATGACTGTGCTGTATCCAGCTATGACAGACAAAAGAAAGAGTGCAGGAAGGAGAGGAAGGGGGGGAAATAAAAAAAAAAAAAAAAGGGAAGAGAGCGATTGCACAAATGAGGTGCAGGGAGAGAAAAAAAAAAAAAGTTAGAGGAGCCCCAGATGGAGAGGAGAAAATGGATGAAATAAAGGAAGGAATAAAAAATGGAAGGAGAGAGGAGAGGAGATAGGTAAGGAGTGATTCTCCTGGAATTTGCAGTGAACCTGTGAAGCATCCCCCCGCCCCACGCAATGGGATAATGGTGGTTAGAGGGGAAAACAATAGCTTTATGTGGAGCAAAGATGCTATCTGGGGTAAAACACAGACACATACTGTAGGATGTTTCATTACTTGTAGACTGTGCAGGGAATTAAAGTCAGCATTTGGAACAAAAAGCTTGTCAGTGTCGAGTTATCAGAACAGGTGTCCGATGGGTGCAACTTCTTTAAAGTGGCGTTCTGACTCTGCAGCGACACACACACACGCTCGGTATAGTAGGAAGGGTGAAAGCAGCTCTTAAAGCCATTGTTAGTGACTAAGGATATCCTCTCATCCCTCTCAATGAATCGTGAAATCCTCCTGGATTACCAGACATGATAAGCAGCTTCTCACATATGTGTGTGATAATACACGTATGTACATGAGAGGAAGACGCACACACACAGTGAACACTGCAAGATCAGATGGTTTTAAATGGGAACATGCCTCTCTTCCAGCTTCTTCTTGCTACACCATTTACTTGCATTCCTCCTCTCTTCCATCTCTTTCCCTCGCTTCCCTCTCTTTCACCACTCTCTTCTCCACCAATAAATTTCTGCTCAGTGCCTTCCTCTCCAACTCTACCTTTCTCATTGATTCTCCCCGCAATGAGATTGATAGTTACTCTTCTTTCTCTCCCTCGCTCTGTTTCTCTGATCCACCTCCTTTTCGTTTTCCACTTGCTCCATCTCTGTCCCTCTCTCACACCTCATTAGTAATGCTAATACCCCAAGTAATAGAGGACACCATTCAGTGTGTGTGTGTGTGTGTGAGAGAGTGTGTGTGTCGACATGACCACACACTCTGGAAGGGACTGTGTCTGGGAAGGGGAGATGAGTTTCCCCCTCTGATCCCATTTCTCCGTCTGGGCCCTGTTCTCCTTCTTGCCGGGAGAAAATCCGATGGAAATGCAATCACAATCAGTTAGGGTCCAGACGAGGACGGACGCACGCACGAACACACACACACACACGCAAAGCGCACACGCATAGCACACACACACACACACACACACACAAACATATACTCTACTCCACTACCGCAAGGGAGCCATGCAGAAAATTGTTTTGGACATGGTGATGAGGAGAGGGGGGTCGGGGTGTGGTGAGGGGGGACTTTTTAATTTACATTTTTAATGTAAAATATCATTCAAAGAGGGAAAGTTAGGCATCTCATTATACTGCTTCTTTATTACACGCACGGCACATCAGTCTCAGGGTACTGTGTCCTGGAAAATGTGCACACTCACACATGCATAAACACACGTGCGAACAACCTGCGGAGCCCTGCAGCCATAATCACCACGTTAAAAATGGAATTCTTCCTCAGACACCATAAATCTGGAATAATCTACTCCATCTCCCAGATATCATCAATCACAAATAATCTTTGGATTTACACCCCTCTCTCCGCTCCGCTCACAGCAACTCAGGAGCGGCCGCTATAGAAACATTGTGAACAACAGGAAAACTACCCGAGTCTTCATGTGAGATGTGTTAAGAATTTAACCTTCTGTTCTGCTGGTAAGTGGATGACAACAAGTGTTTCCACCTTAATGCCAAAATAGATTGTTTTTCTAGAAATGACCCAAATGACAAATCTAATCTACCAAAGTGTGGTTAAGTTCACACAAGGTTAGGGAAAGGTTGCGGCCGTTGTTAAAAGCAAAACAAAAAAAACATTACCTGCTGCTCACGGGGGCACTGTGAAGTCAGACGCTTTCTCAGTGGGACATTTTGCTTACCTGACTGCACAAGGTGTTCCAATAAATGTCTCTTCTTGCACAGTCTTTGCTAATTTGCCACTTTCAAACATGTTTCCAGTTATTACCGCTAACTTTGAAGCAGCTGTAATCAATGTTTTTTGAAAGCTGAAACATTATCTTTGAAGCAGTGAACGGAGACACTAAAACACCCCTTAGAGGTGAGAGAAACTATACAGTTGGGTGATAATTCCCTGCGGATTCATTACCTGATTCCTTTCGCAATGCATTTAGTCGTTTGACCCATTTTTTTTTTCCCCCCCCCTCTCTCTCTCAGAATATGGAGCGGTGCAGCTCTATGTGTGAACTTCTCTCAGCAGCTTACGCGGCACATCTATACCTGTGAGTTCTGGATATCTTTATTTTGGATTGCATTATGTTTTCGGTGTTATCTCGTAGCCAAAAGCAGTTGGGAGAATAATGCAATAGGGTTGCTTCTTTTGCAGTGGTAGGTGTGTGTGTTTTTTTTTTCTTTTCCTGAGGACAGAGGTGTGTTTTTTTTTTTCTCAAATACAGATGCTTGCCCTGTGTGTTTGCTCTACACAGTCTGTTGATTTCCACAACAGCGCAAATACAATAAACGGTTCGCAGAGGAAAAATCATAATGTCTTTCTTTCTAAACTCTTTGCTCGGCTCAATCAAACGAGGCACTTGGCGCCCTCAGCGCTGCCCTGTCTCCGAGGTCGTAGCTGGTGATGTCATGCCAAAATGAGGCTGCGTGGCCCTCGCAGGCCCCTGGTGCTCCCCGTGGCTGCCAGTGTCATCCGCGATCAGCGCTGAGCCATCACTCTGACGTACAGGCCGCCGTGAGGATCCAACACCTGCAGGAGCACCAGTGGGTGACGCCTCTGATGGCGTGTCTTTGCCGTTGAACGTACAAGCGCCGTGCCAAAAAGTTCCCGGCGCTTTATAGACGTATGGATTCTTATCAGTCACGCAGCACAATCAGGGAAGCATCTGATATTCATTTAGCAGCATGACAACGACCCCAATCAGCCGGAGCCGTAACAAACTATCTTCAGCGAAAAGAAGAACAAAGAGTTCTACAACAGATGGCATGGCCCCCCAAGAGAGCCCTGATCTCAACATCATGGCGTCAGACTGGGATTACATGAAGAGACAGAAGACAATGAGACACAATAATTCCACACAATAACTGTGGCAAGTTCTCCAAGAGGCTTGGAACGACCAACATGCCAAGAAAAAAAACTGTGTGCAAGTGTAGCGGGTAGAATTGGTTCTATTTTAAAGGCAAAGGGGCGGCCGTGCAAAGTACTGATTTGATTTTTTTTGTTTTTGCAATTTGTATGAAGTTAACCAACAAATAAAAAACAACTCCTGGCATTATTTTTAAAAGCATCCTCGCTTTACTTTTCAGTGACAACACAAATGAAGCTGCACGCGTCAGCCCGTGCGTACATTATCGACATCTGCGTGCATCTGTACAGCCCGGGGTTACACCTGCCCATGTCAGCGGTGATTTAAATGTTCTGTAAGCAGAAGTGTGAGTTGACGCGCGGCTAATAAACCGTCCATCTGACGGCTGAGTTTGATTGATGCCAACAACATTACGCATCTATTTACAACCAGGTCCCAAACACGCAGCGATACAAATTCCAACCCGGCGTCCTTATCATGTTGAAGAGCAATTTTAAAGCAGCGGGATTTATGCCAGAGCTCTGATAATCATCCCACAAAGACCCTCCTTGTCAAAAAAAAAAAAGAGTGTAGTTTCACAAAGTAATGCAAACACGCAGTTGGAGGGTGAACCTGACGCTGCCCTTCCTCTCCTTCCTCCTTTTTTCTCTCTCCTTTCATGCTGTTTTTTGTCCTCTACAAGTCTCCTGCAGTTCTTAAAGGCTGAGACGGCACCGTGGGTGTCTGATCACTACTGAGTCCACATGCGCACACATTGACGGACACACACATATTGTGAGTTTTCCTTTGTGTTGCCTTTAAGAGAAAAAAAAAAAAACAAAAAAAAACCCTGCACCTTTAGAAGTGTGTCTGTCAAAATGAAATTGCTGGCTGCATTACAAGCCTTTGAAGGTATTGAAAACTCATTTTTACAATCACCCCACAGGCAGGCAGCGAGATGGCTGTGTGAGCGCGTGCAGTTAGACAGTTTTCACCAGGTGGGTTTCGGCAATATTCTCTGTTCTTGTAGTCGTTTTGCAGCTGATTGTAATTGTCTCGGATATAGTTTTGTCTGCCTGTTGTCGTTGCTCCCCGGTCCTCCACCCAAGCGCCACATCTTCTTCATCTGGATAATCCTTACCTCTTTCTTCCCTTTTCGAACTCTAACCAAAGTCATTTCTCCCTGAAACCCCATCGCTAGGAGGGGGGCGTGAAAAAAACAAAACAACAAACTTTCAAAGCCAGCCAAACAATGAGTCACACGTACACACATTCCTCTATGAAAAGACACACTCCCGCAGAGGAACATCAAGAGCCACTGAACGGACATAATGGTTTTCTGATAATTATTCATAAAGGTGACTTTTGTGCGAGTGCCACTAAGTGCTCGAGCTCAGCAGCATGGAATGAGCCTGGAGTTAGTCACAACACAGGCAGATGACCAACATTATGGTCAGGCTGAAACAGACTGACACACACACACACACACACCACACACACACAGGAGGGTGATCAGTTGAGCCGCACACATAAGATTCCTGCCTCATCGTAACGTTTCAATTAGCTGCAGAGGACAGTCTGGCCCCACACACTGATGGCCATGCCTCCCATCTGGGGTTACTGCAGTCAAACAGGCAGGCGGATGGACGGACAGAATGACGGACAGGCTGATGGCCCTCCACGCTGATTAATTCTGAGAGATGAGCGGGGCGGGGTGAAATCAGAACAGTGATGGAAATAATCAGAAGAGGCAGTGAGCTGTTCTTTTCCCGGAATTACAATATGGTCGCAGGGAGCATATGGTTGTTCTCCATTTCACTTTCTGCCAGCATTACACCTCCGGCTCTACGGTTATATAAGTCGAATTCCTCGCTTTGAAAACAATCTTTAAAACTTATCTCTTCCACATTCTGCCTGAACCCGCTTTTGTTTGCAGTTGCCGGGACATAAGCGGGATCCATACCGATGCAGAAACATCCACAACAACAACTGTCCCGGAGGAGCGAGGAAGGGCTGCATCGCCCCTCCATGATCTCTCCCTTGAGAGCTCCCCCACCCTCCCACATTTCTATTCCCAGTGTTTTCTCCATCTTTGGTTTCCAGAGCGGTGCTTTATCGTTCCCGTACGGAAGTTGTTACCGAATGATTGTGGTTGAAAAGGAAAAAAAAGATCAATGAAAAATGGCAAGGACAAACTCCCCCCTTCTGTCTGTCTGCTCCTCACCTCTCTGTCCCGACCCCTCCTCATCTCTCTCTCCCATTCTCCCTCCATCTCTTTCTCTCCATCACCCTCTCTGTGGTGCAGGATAGTAATCCCATTAGGATCAATATTCCAGGCGAGTGAGCATCCTTTCACTGCAGCAATTACAAACCTTTAGAGACATAAAGGAGAGCATTTCTTCACAGCTTAGACCATCAATCAACTATTTAGCTTCAGAGGCAAAGGATGTTGTGTCTGTGTGTGTGTTAGGGAAAGGGAAAGTGTGTGTGTGCGTATGTGCGTGCGCGCCCGTGCGTGCACGTGCATCTGAATTCTGCAGTATTGTTCCGTCTGCGTTACTGAAATGACTGTTGGGATTTTCGTCTTATAGATCCTATTATGGGTGTATGAATACATGAGAGAGCTTCTTAATGCACACTTCCCATCTGGCGGTGCAACAAGGCCCTATCATCTCCCTTGTGAATGCATGTATTAGCATTGTCCACAGTGGGATTTCACAGACGGCTAAGCTTGGGTGTTTAGCCAGGGGTTAATATTTCATGCCTTCACGTTATCTTCCCCACCCTCCACCCTCCTCCTCCTCTCCTGCCAGCCTGTGCACCCAATCCAAGCCTCTGCAGCAGCAGCAACACTTCATTGCTATGCCAGTGTGATAAACATACAGTATGCTAATTTAACAATCTTTGAACTAGGTTCCTTGACAGCTGTGGAGCCTTCCCATGATTGTAATTCTACTAAAAAATTGGTTCCTTGCTAACATAAATACTGCAGATAGACACTCTCTCTCTCTCTCTCTTGCCATCTTCCTCTGAATACTCTCTCGCTTCCTTTTTTTTTTTTTTCCCCCTCTGTCTCTAATGAGGTGGCGTGACTGACAGGAATGGTGAGGGCATATCACTTCTCATCTTGTCAGCTCTGCGGCCACTTGTGCCCCTCAATGTCACAGGGCTCCTCTTTGCCTGGAGGCCCCTGGCTTCCATCTATCTGGCTGCTCCGCAACCCCCCCCATCTGGCACGTTTCGCTCTGAGACAGAGGCAGCCTTGAGTCGGGTCACATCTGGAGGCACCCTCGGTAAGCAGGCTCCGGAGCGCACAACGGCTAAGATAACGCTAAGAGAACGGGAAAATGCAATTCATTAAAGGGCTTTATATACATTCTCGGCAGTGAGAATTTAATCTGTCTGGGTTAAAATTTGTTAGAGAGTATTACAATTTAATCAGTTCTTTACTGGAGCAGAAAATAGAAAGTGCTATACTGTAGGTCTGATGCAGCAGTGTGGGTTACAGTGGCTCCTAAAACAACAAACACTAAATATTAAGGCTTACGCACACACACACACACACAAAAAACACCCAGGAAATGACAGATCCAAATGGCTCGCTATTTTTATCGACAATTCAGAGCTGCATCATAGCCTGTGGCTCACACTGTCAAAATGATCGTTCTAATTCTTTGCCATGAAAAAATTCAATTAGACTATCATTAGACCAGGCTGATGATGAGGTTCTGTTTATCGTTAACTGCACATTATTCGATTCTTCATTTAACAGGCAGCGCCTCATTTACTGATGATCCATTTAACAAATGCTTTTCTAAAAGTTTCTTTCTGGCTGAAAATGTGTGGAGTTTTTTTGTATGTGTTTGTCTGCAGCGCTCCACAGAAAATCAGGGTGAATTGTCGTGTTTTCTGTTTGACACATGCTATCCGCCGTACGTCGCACAATGACAAATTCCCCTTTCCTGCCAGTTTGACTCGGAAACTCGAGCATATGACTACATGTGAAAAAGCGAAGGGAGTGGCAAGGGGGTTAGCTGTTGGATGGCTGTATACAGTCCAGAGAAAAGGGAAGCGGAGCCAACGGCGTGTATGCATGTATGGAAGAGTGTTAGTGAAAGCAGCAGAAGGGGCTTGATGGCACTTGTGGTAGTGGATTAACTGTTACATCCACAACAGAAAGCCGTAGCAGGAGAGAAGAGGGCTGAGTCTAAAGCCAAGCCCTCTTTTCTGGAGGGATTTTTTTTTTCTTCTAACCAACAATGAAGTGGGAGAACAGATTGACTCCTATAGGGCCAGCACTGTCTGTTCTTCTTTTCCTTCGTCCCATTTCTATAAATCTCCAAAATTCTGCACTCCAAGAACGGGATCCACTGCAGTTGGAGGACGGCGGCGACTAATTATTTGGCTTTTACAACCCTTGTCCGTTCTTGCGAATCCACCAGATGCAGCCCCATTCCTTTAGCTTCCCGTCACATTATCTCACTTCAAGCGCGCACGCATTTTCCACGCGTGCATCCGCGCAAACCGCAGGTCCCCCGTACCGATCACCCACTCGCTCCTCTGAAAAAACCCAGGAGACGGAGAACACAGGCTAACAAGGGAACAGGGGATGAAAACAGAGCGCCTGAAGAAACGCAGCGCTGGAGGAAAAAGTGGCAGGGTTGAGGACATCTTTCCTCGGAATCAAACTGTGCATATTTTCATCTTTGCTCATAGACCGACTCCCACAGGACATCAGTATGCCAAACCAAAGGCCTGCTGTGTCTGTTTACTCTACGCTACAAGAGAGGAGACAGAATCAAACTCATTTTTAGAAAAAAAAAACTTAAAAAAAAATTATATCTCCTTTGATACCACTGTGTGTGTGTGTGCGAAGGCGAAATTCGCGAGCAAAGCCGCCTCATCGAGCAGCTAAGTCCTGTACCAATAACTTTTGAGGAGCTAAATGCCAGCTTGACAAATATGAACTAAACACTAGTTTGTGTAACACACCGGTCAAATATAGAGGAAGGCGGCAAAAAAAAGACAGCGAAAACGGTCACAGTCAAGCGCA
The DNA here is from genome assembly GCF_000690725.1 of Stegastes partitus. NCBI lineage: Eukaryota > Metazoa > Chordata > Actinopteri > Pomacentridae > Stegastes > Stegastes partitus. Next base: position 528,619 of record NW_007577847.1, on the reverse strand, counting down.
ATAATAGAGAGATGACATTTTTGATTTTATCCAAACAAGGTGAAAATTGAATACACAGTGTGATAGCTTTTATGGAGCGCATATTCTCAGCCTTAGAGTTTGTTTACAGAGGCGGCTGGCAATAATTGTTATATGGTGGCTTCAAAAAAAAAGAAAGAGATAACATCTACCATATCACATACACTGCAGCCTGGAACACAAACAATGGCTTTAATGTTTATCTCCTCTCACATTCTCCCAATTATAATGTCAAGAAAATCATCTCTGTGAATCAGCAATTTTCCTTTTTGACAACAGGCCCGCAAAACACATTTAGAAGAAATAAACGCATGGAAATGGAACTCTAATATGAGCGAACGCGATGCTTTGTTTGTCTTCTTGCCGTTTTTCATCAGCTCTTTCTCCCCGCTCTCACGCTGTGTGTTAAGTGTGTGCATGTGTATGTTTGTGAATAGATATGTGCTGACAGGCTGGAGCCTTCATCAGACCCTGCATCTTTGTCAGACCGCAGGCTGACTGACTGATGAGGAGAAGAGCAGCAAAGTGGAAAATGAGAGGAGCAAGAAGAAGAAGAAAAAAAAAAGAAAAGAAAGAAAGGAAGAGGAGGAGGAGGAGGCGCGAAGAAAAGAGCGGAAGGAGGAGAAGGAGGGCAGAGCTGGACAAGAGGACGCGAGAAGGGTGAACGGAAAAGTGGCAGGAAAAATAGGCTCAAAAGCGTGGCTGCGATTGTGCTCGAAATGCGGTGACGAAGTAGAGGTGAGGAGGAGATGAGATTGTAGCCATCAAAGGATGGGATGGAGGAATGGAAGAGTGTTGTGGTGACTCATGAACGAAAGAAAAAAAAGAAGCCTAAAAAAGACGAGTCTGCTTTTAGAGCTACTGTAGGTGTGTGTGAGTTTGTTTGTGTTGCCCGTAGCCAGAACTGGTTTAGATGAGTGGCAGAGTGTAATAAGAAATGTGACCTATTGATTGGTTGTAGAAAGATGTCAGTGTGAGTGTGTGTGTGGATGATGAAGCAGCAGCCGTGGCGTTGGGACAACAGCACCGCCAGACAAAATGGCTCCCCCCTTCCCCTCTTTTTTTTATTTATTTTTTGTGTGTGTGCGCGTTTTTTATCATCACACATCTTTAGCATGTAACTCCAGCCTTGGCTCGGCGACAGATAAAATCTGATTATTATATGATTATGATGTGTGGTTAAGGTAACGGCGCCTGCGGGCTGCGGTGCGTTATTATGTGTGAGCGTTAAACAGAAGAGGAAGTGGGCTTCCCCCAGATTGACACTCCAATTAAATGACTGTGCGCTGTGTTAAGAGCAGCTGCAGACCACCCAGGGAAGCAATAAATAATACCACGTTTCTCCTCTGACTATAGTCGATGTGTGAAGGGCCAGTTGTGAGGAGGGGGAAAAAAAAAATTACACTGAAGCCAGTATAGAAAGCTTATATCGGCCTCTCATCTCTGTTCTTCCTGGATATCATATATGAAAGGCGAGAGTGAACCTGCGAGCAACAGATGCAGGATGAAAGAGCCCGCCTTGACCTTGATGCTGCCGCTTGACTCTCCGTATTGTTGATAACAGCGAAAGCGACTGTCCAGAATGTACTGAAAGCGCTATTCAACCTATAGTATATGTGTGTGTCCGGCGAGCTTCTTCTCTAATGCCTCACCTTGTCAGCGTTTCTGTGTTTGCAGGAGAAGAGATCAGAGGAGTAAATACACAGGAAGCCTAAAGAGCGACCAAACAATTCAAATGCCACGCTGGTGATTGATTAACGGACTTGACCTGGACTCCCGCGTCAATGAGATGGATCATGAAAGGGGATGAAAGCGGGGGAAGTTTGTGTGTGTGTGTGTGTGCGATGGACTCCTAATACTGCCATGAAGGGCCGTTCATAGCTGATCAACTGCGAGACACTTGGTCAATTATTGATGAGCTTGTTTGATATTTCCAGAAGAGGAGAGGAGGAAATAGTGACACAAACTTCTTTATCTCTGTCTTAATTTTTCTTCCCCATCCACTCCTTTTTGCTTTTAACTACCATCCAATTTACGGGTAGATGCTTCTATTTCAGCTTCTGTAGCTCATGAATAGGGATTTGGGGATTTTGTGCTCAGAAACGATTTCTTCTAAGGTTCATGATATGAGGGGTAACTTTATTTAAAATCATCCAAGTTTCCCCAGTTTAAAGGGGGAAACAGTCTTTGTCGGCACTGTGAACCGAGAGCCTTTTGAAACAAGTGGCCCAAAAACTTCACGGTAAGGGCGACGAACCAGAATGCTCGGGAACTACTGATTTATTTTCTAAGCTAAACACAAACTCTTTATGGAAAATAGGAATATAAACATAACACAATAAGTACAGCTGCTGCGGAATAAAAAGAACAATACGTCTCTCTGTCACGTAATGAGATTTATAGCATTATAAAATGGAGACACTAAATTGAATTATCAGATTTGAGTACGGATGAGTAATTGTACATTTCTTTCTCCAGCTTCTCTTCACCAATGGCCGGTACTGCTCGGTGTATGAAAACAACTGCAGGAGCGTCTAAAAAAACGATTACGGTGATGGGATCAGTGAGTTATCTCGACTTGGAGGCTACACATTTGCAACAGAAAGCTTACCACACATATGTGGAGTTTGAGAGATGTGATGTGGATGTTTACCAGTCCGACAGGAGGAGGAGGAGGAGGAGGCTAATGAAGAGACGCAATTAAGCTGCTTAAGTTAATTATGGAATAGGATCCAGCATTCTTAGGGCTTGACCCTTATTAGTAAGTGAAAATCGGCATATCTCACCCTCTGCTGCACAGACTCTGACCATTCCTTTTTAAAATTTGTCTCTGGTGAGAGTGTGATACTCAATCGCAACACTGCCAATTTTGAATTTGCATGAATATTGTGAGGCTGATTTGTCGACGCTATTAAGCGAGTGGTTGTTTCACAGGCACAGGAACCTACAGATTTGACACTGAATGTGATTTAAGGTTCCCCCCTGAAGTATCACCATCCTTGAAACCAGATGAAGGCACGGAGACAAAATATGTCGGGTGAGAGAAGGAACAGATTTTATTTGCATAGAGCAGAGTCAAGTGCATCCTTCATTGTTTCCTGTAAGCCTTATGTTGCACCACATATCCGATGCAATGTGCATGTTCCCTTTTATCTGCGTCTTGAGTTTATGTTCCTCCCCGCCTTGTTCCTTCCAATATCTGCTTGGCAGCAACCAAACCGTGTCGACCAATTTATGTGGAGACGCATTGTCCCATACGGGGCCCATCTAGACAATCAAGGCTACCTGATGAGACCCTGGGGGAGATGAAGGGAGGGCGGGGTGAGGAAGGAAGGATGGAGGGGGGAAGCATATACAGGAGTTGGAGGGGGGAGGAAGATGAGGGTGGGAAACAGGCGCCGAAAAACAATGAGGCAAAATCAGAAGATAAACGAGGCGCTATTTCAGTGGCAGGATTTATGTACTGTCAACATTACCCTCGCTATTAGGGGGAATCCAATTACTCTGCGCCTCTCCTCTCCTTTCTCTTTGGGAGAGAGGGAATAAGGGAGCAAAAGAGTGAAGGATGAAAAGAAAATGGATACAGAGAGAGCGAACACCTCTGCATGATTTATCCAATTTCCATCACATATTTAGATATTAAGGAGAGGGAGCAGAAGAGGGAAAGGCAGAACGGACTCGAAAACTGAGTAAAAGAGACAGCGAGAAGCGGGATGCAACAACAACAGCGCAGAGCCAAAAGGATAACACAAGAGAGTAAAAGGACGAGACCGAGAGCTCGTGTAGGAGAGAGAGAGAGGGGAGGGAGGAATTATGAAAGGGACAGAGGAAGGGGAGATTTGCAAAGACAGAGGCTCCCTCTAGATTTAATTGCATGCACCTCCGCTTTTAAACGACTGATAAATTATACATGAAGGATGCTAAGACAATAATTATGAGCAGTTTTAGCGCAGAACGGCGGGATGAGGACAGACAGACTACGGCGGAGGAGTGGAAGGCTCAAGTCGGCCAAGAAATCCTCCACGGAGAAATCTCTTGAGAGCGCGCGGGGTCCGGGAGTGGAGGAATCACAGTGCATTATCATGATATTATGGAAGACTACGCAGCGCGAGCACGTAATGGGTAATCGCTGTGGAGCACGCACGTCGAGCAGCGCAAATAAAAGGAGTGCACAAACACATGCGGTGGATTTCTTTTCAATACAGTGCCTTCGGGTTATAGCCCCAGCAGCTCTGGCCCTTCAGATTTTTGGGCTTTATTTGTGTGACCTCGCCTGCAGCACACATGGACACTAAGGATACATGCGTTTACAGCTCTCTTTCAGTATTTTCTCCAACATCTCGTCTCTACTGAACTACACTTTTTTTTTTTTTATCCTCTCACTTCATCCATCCGTGCCCTCTATCAGTAGACTTTTAAGCAGCAACAATATATTCTCCCTCAGTCTCCTGATAATCATTATAAATCTCTATTAAACCCCCACCTTCTGGATAGATGGGGAGCGTCAGCCCACATCTGGCGCTCCGAGTGTGTGTGCACGTCGGCGAGTCTGTGTGTGTGTGTGTGTGTGAGGTGTTTGAAATCTATAAATGAGAGTGTGGGAGAAAAGGAGAGGAAATGAGATAAATACAAATTGACAATCTAGCAAAAACAAAGGGATGACAGAAAATCAAACATCTCTTCCTCGCGCACTGTCCGTTCGCTTCGGTGTGTGTCGCTCGTCAGCTCGGGCGTGTGTGTGTGTGTGTGTTTTCATGAGCCCTTTATCTTGTTTTGCAGGGCTCGTTCCAAAGCTGTACGGGAGCAGTCAGTGATCGCAGCAGTGCTGTTGTGCCCTTAAGCACAGCCACTTAACCCAGGCTAACTCACTCACTCAATACACTCAATACCCAGTCGGGTAAAAATGGAAAGCCTGCAATGGCATGCTGCTTAGCATAAAAGCTAAAAGAAAAAAAAAAAAAAAGGGGGGGTGCATAAAGCCTCGCTAATGCTGTGTCCACCGTCCGTGTACTTGTCATATCTGCTATAGCTGAAGGTGAAAAGCTGTGTGTGTGTGTGTGAGAGAGAGAGAGTGTGTATGATCCTTAGTGGGTAGCTGGGGGCGCTGCCACAGCGGATGGTACAATCAGCTCCGAGGCAAGTAGTGACTTAGCTCTAACTGCTTCCCTCTGCTTTGTGTACCAACACACACTCACGCACGCACACACACACACGCACACACACACACAGTGAAAAGAAAGGTCAATTTCTTGCCACACCACTGGTCTGCCCAAGAAACCTGAATTGATTGATTTGACTCAATTCTACTGCAGGCTGAGGCAGAGATAGATAGAGAGGGAGAAAGAAGACAGATGGACAGACTGACAGAGCGTGTATATATATAGATATATAGATATATATAGATACAGATATATATATATATATAAAGGGAGAGGGGAGGCAGAGGAACCAGAGATCACAGGGATGAAAGGTTGCGTCAAAGTCACAAAGAAATATGTTTGTGTGTTTCTGGTTGTAAAATCTAAAAAAAAAAACACACCAAAACAACAATTCTGTCATTATCTATTATCATCACTACCACACAAGCGCACACCTACCTACACACCTTGGTGTGAACCTGGCATCGAAGAGGTGTGTGAGGAGAGGTGCAATTGGATCCCTCTATTCTAGTCGTGGTGTCGGAGAGGGGAGATTTTGTGTGAACAGATGGTGTTTACCTAGTAGCAGGTTGGTTGGATCACCTAACCACCCCCCCTCTGCCGACCATACCATTTTAGCAACCATACAACCAACACACACACACACACACGATGTACACCCATGGATAGGAAAGTGCGCACTTATGCAAAAGAAACACGCATGAAAACAAAAACAAAACAACGAGAAAAAAAAAAAAAAAAAAGGCAGTCATACACGCCATTCCTCTCATCTGAATGAGGGGTGATAACTCACCAAGCCGCTGTCGGGGAAAAGGATAGAGATAAACGAGGGGTGACGAAATGAGAGAGAAAGAGAGCAGCTACAGAGGGAGCAGCAGAGATAGAGAGAATGAGGGAGAGGAGGAGAGGAGAATTGGGCCATTGGTGTCTTTTTTTTTTTTTCTCTTTCTGGTCTGTAGTTATGTAGGTCACTTTTTCCTCCAACTCGGGTGTGGGGAATTTGTAAATCTGACATAATAAGGCATTTGGCCCGCAGTGATGCTTCTGAAAATCTTCCGTCTTTCCTGCTCATTTTCACTGCACCATTGCACAGGCAGCCGAACGCTGCTTTACCTGGTGATCTGAGGAGTCAGAGCGGGGCGAGGGGGAGAGAGGGAGGATGAATGGAAAGGCGACGGCTGATTATTATTATTTTTTTTCCCCCCTTTTTTTTTTTGCTGGTGGGAGCGAGCGAAGAGAAAAGAAAAAGGAGAATATTTAAATGGAAATAAGAGTCCCACGCGCGCATATACATACAGCGAGGGGCTCGCGAGCTCAGAAAAGGACACAAATTCCTTGATGGCTGCTGAATTTTCAGTGAAGGCCAGGAATGTTTGGTATTTCATGCTTGCCTTCCTTCAGAGACTTTTCTTGTAAGAAGCAGTGGGAGATCTGAAGTAGAACGACAATTCCTCCTCTCATTAATAATTCACCTGTAGATTTGACTGCTCCATGACAGAGGGACGAATAATAAGAGGGACGGAAAGAAAGAAAGAAAGAAAGAAAAATACTTGAAATCCCAAACCTCAAGTGGAAATGTTTTCTTGATGACACTGCGGTCCTGAAACGTCGCAAAATGTGCACACACATGCGACTGCAGAACCACACACACACTAACACACACACACACACATGGAGGGGCAGACGGCACAGCGTATGAGGTCTGACAGCGTTCTCCAAGGACCAGCTTGTGTTGCTAAAATAAGGCCGTGTCTGGAAAGAGGTGGAT